>NC_080732.1:19969349-19971849 GCF_019097595.1 Hemibagrus wyckioides | reverse complement strand
CAACCGTTTTTTATCTTCTTTGGATCTTCTGGTACTTCTCACGTTCTGCACAGGAGCCTCCATTGAGTGCATCTGTCAATAGTGTCCCGGGGTGCAACAAAAGCTAAAAAAGTAGTTCCTATCAGGTTTTCTCCAGTTTATAATTGTAATAAAAATAAAATCTGATCTCTCTGATGCTCCTGTAGTTGAATGAACACAAATCCCCAGTCACGCGCCAATATCTAGTCTAATGACTTGCAGAAAAGTGAAGCTTATTATAACAGCAAAGGGAATAAATCTGTATGAGATGTTCAGCACACACAGGGCGTTATGGACAGGGTGAACATACTTTTGCACATCATTTATATAAATTTTGCAATAAAACGTATTGACCTATTACTTATAGTTTTTAAGGCTTAGTAATGCCTTATTATAACACCAACAATTATCATTCTAGTCCTTAATAGTAATAAATAGAATTTTACTAACATTACAGTTCAGTTTATACAAATGGAAAAGGAATAATATCATAGAGTTTTACTGAAGTTTTATAGAGATGTACAATGAAAATTCACTCCAGGATGAATAGTCTGATCTTATTCATTAAACATGAGGTCAGGTCATCACACACACACACACACTTAAAACCTTACTACAAAAGGAAAAAAAAAAAAAACTAATGTTTTTATTCCCTACAGAAATGAAACACAGTTCAATTAATTTACCAGAATCGAGAAATTTGTTGAAAACAAAAAACCTAACTTTTATATTTATCATGATTCACTAAACATAAAAATAAAATAAAAAAACACACACAGACTGCACTAAAGGTGTTTCAGATTATTTAATTAAAAAACAAAAACAAAACCATGAGTCCATACAGACACAACCAACAGAAATCATTTCCTTTCCCACAGACAATTTTGGACACGGTGAAATAAGAGACTTATAGTTTAATATTCTATAATACAGAGTAAGAACTTCCTGATGGAGATAACGCAGGCGAGAAACGGGTCACTTCAACACTGATGTACTGGAGAAGTTCTTCACCTCCACTGACGACTGACAGACAGACAGACACAGAGCTGTAGAAAGCAGATGAGGCTTAAAGGCAGTGTGTTTCAGTGGGAACGGAAAAACGTCCAAACAAATTTACACAGCTGTGTCCTTATTTCTTCTGTTTCGGCGGAGGCCTGGAGAGAGAACACACACACACTAACGTCAGGAGGTAAAATCCACAAGCATATAAACTCAGAGACAGCATTTCTGACTGTCAGGTACACCTACAGCTAGCAAAGTATAAGTTCTAAATCACCTACAAACTTTAGTACTCAACTAGAGTACAGTGCTGCGAGTGAGGGTCAGTGCGGCCCGTCTCTACATTTGTGTTGTGCAAATGTTTGTGGAGGAAACTGAAAGCTACACGTGTACAGGTGACCCAGTGGTGGTCTGTACCACAGTCTGATCAGGGGTGTGAATGTGTGTGACCTGTATCTGACCTGTACACCCCTACGACCACGGCGTGGTCTCTCTCGTACGGCTCGAGTGTGAGCTGCTCCTGAGGTTTCATGTTCTCGGCACTCATCTTCTTCACCTCGGAGGCGAACACAGCCTCGGGCGACGCCGTCGAGTCGATGCAGTTTGCCTGAAGATAATGCAAATGATTAAATTTATAAAAACATTTATTATAAACTCACCAGAAGACTGAGCTTCAGAGCAGCGAGACCTTCAGAAGAGGACAAAAGGTTTACCTTGATGGAGATGACGAAATGGCCACCGTTTTTGAGGAAGTTGTGAGCGTTGAGAGCAACGATACGCGTCTGATCTGGCTGAGCGACGTCGGCAAAGATGACGTCCACCATCCCTGAGGGGAAAGATTCAGAAAAACACAAAATAAACACCAGGAACAGCAACGTCATCAATATTTCTGTAACAAACTCTTAAACTGGACAGTTCTATTGTGAAGTATGTTTTAGACTCATGACCTGCTGTGTGTTTTGCTGCAATTACTGAGTATTTTTGGGTAAAAAAGTTTATTTGATGAAAGTCACTGACCAACTAGCATGCGGTATTTGTGCGGATGTCTGGCGTCTTCAATGATGGGAATGATGTTGGTTCTCTTTTTAGCCACGTTGAGTAAATCTCGGCCGGAGCGGTGAGAAAACTCCACTGCGTACACCAAGCCGTCCTACACACACACAGTTTAATTAAAAGTGTGTGAGATTTCTGCTCTGATAAATGAACACTTGATAAATGTTGATCTGGACTGTGCAGAAGGAGGTAAGAGAAAGAGCGTACAGGGCCAACGATATCGGAGACATGAGACACGGTGGTTCCTGACGCCGCTCCCAGGTACATGACCTTGGCGCCGGGTTTGATGTGGATCTGATCGATTCCTCCCAGAATGGCAGCTGCCAGTTTGGAGCGGAACGGGTTCCAGGCCCTGTACTCGATCTTGGTCTCTCCATCCTGGAACAAACCAGAATCTGTGTTCAAAACTCCTCTAGGTGACACTGAGAGC
>NC_080732.1:19909349-19964349 GCF_019097595.1 Hemibagrus wyckioides | reverse complement strand
GTGGGAATGGCGAACCAGCTAAACAATTTCTTCAACAGGTGTGACGACCCCAACTCATTCACACGTCAGTACACTGCACCCCCCACTTCTGCTCTCAATCTACCCACTGAGAACAACTATGGCACAGAGGAGGAGAATAATCATCCACCCATGATCACAGCAGCCCAGGTGTGCGGAGAGCTGAGGAGGCTCCGTCCCAGTAAAGCTGCAGGCCCAGATGGAGTATCTCCACGACTACTGAAGGCCTGCGCAATGGAGCTGGGAGACCCTCTACAGCGCATCTTTAACCTGAGCCTGGAGCAGGAGAGGGTACCTCGGTGGTGGAAAACATCCTGCATCATCCCAGTCCCAAAGAAACCACGCCCTGGAGAGCTGAATGACTTCAGGCCAGTTGCCCTGACGTCTCACATAATGAAGACCATGGAGCGGGTGATGCTACACTACATTAGGCCACAGGTCCACCACGCCCTCGACCCTCTGCAGTTTGCATACCAGGAGAAGGTGGGAGTGGAGGATGCCATTACTTACATGCTACACAGATCCCTCTCTCACCTGGACAGTGGCAGCGGGGCTGTGAGAATAACATTTTTGGACTTCTCCAGTGCTTTCAACACCATCCAGCTGCTGCTCCTCAGAGACAAACTAACAGAGATGGGAGTAAGCTCACACCTGATCACGTGGATCACAAACTACCTGACCGGCAGACCTCAGTACGTGAGACTGGGGGATTGCAGGCCTGACACTGTGGTCAGCAGTACTGGCGCACCACAAGAGACTGTTCTCTCTCCGGTCCTGTTCACCATCTACACCTCAGACTTTCAGTACAGCTCAGAGCTCTGCCACGTGCAAAAGTTTGCGGACGATACTGCTATCGTTGGCTGTATCAGGAAGGGACAGGAGGAAGAGTACAGAAAACTGATACAGGACTTCGTCGCATGGTGTGACGTTAACCATCTGCACCTCAACACTACAAAGACCAGGGAGATGGTGGTGGACTTCAGGAGGCCCAGGCCTCAACCTGAGCCTGTGACCATCAACAGGGAATGTGTGAAGTTTGTCAAGACCTACAAGTACCTTGGAGTACAGCTGGATGAAAGAATGGACTGGACAGCCAACACAGACACTCTGTGTAGGAAAGGACAGAGCCGGCTGTACTTCCTAAGAAGGCTGGCTTCCTTTAACATCTGCAAAAAGCTGCTGCAGATGTTCTATCAGACTGTTGTGGTGAGTGCCCTCTTCTATGCGGCAGTGTGCTGGGGAGGCAGCATAAAGAAGAAGGACGCCTCATGTCTGGATAAGCTGGTGAGGAAGGCAGGCTCAATTGTAGGCTCAGAACTGGACATCAGTGGCAGAGAGGAGGACGCTGAGCAGGCCCCTGTCCATCATGGACAATCCACTGCATCCACTGTACAACATCATCTCCAGACAGAGGAGCAGCTTCAGTGACCGGTTGGTGTCACTGCCCTGCTCCACTGACAGACTGAGGAGGTCGTTCCTCCCCCATGCCATGAGACTCTTTAATTCTACACGGGGTGGGAGGAGTCAGTGCTGACACTACTCTCTCTCTGTACTGGACTGTACAATAAACCACACACTACACACAATACACTCCGGTTTATACAGAACTCTCACTACACTCCGGTTTATACAGAACTCTCACTACACTCCGGTTTATACAGAACTCTCACTACACTCCGGTTTATACAGAACTCTCACTACACTCCGGTTTATACAGAACTCTCACTACACTCCGGTTTATACAGAACTCTCACTACACTCCGGTTTATACAGAACTCTCACTACACTCCGGTTTATACAGAACTCTCACTACGGTTTATACAGAACTCTCACTACACTCCGGTTTATACAGAACTCTCACTACACTCCGGTTTATACAGAACTCTCACTACACTCCGGTTTATACAGAACTCTCACTACACTCCGGTTTATACAGAACTCTCACTCCGGTTTATACAGAACTCTCACTACACTCCGGTTTATACAGAACTCTCACTACACTCCGGTTTATACAGAACTCTCACTACACTCCGGTTTATACAGAACTCTCACTACACTCCGGTTTATACAGAACTCTCACTACACTCCGGTTTATACAGAACTCTCACTACACTCCGGTTTATACAGAACTCTCACTACACTCCGGTTTATACAGAACTCTCACTACACTCCGGTTTATACAGAACTCTCACTACACTCCGGTTTATACAGAACTCTCACTACACTGAGATTTACACAGGACTCAAACACGCAGTTTTTGCACATAAACAGTTTTTGCACATTGACTAGGTCTGTAACCTTAATCACTTGTTCTGCACATTACTTATCTTGTTTTTCATCTAATTCTCTATGTTTATTCCAAAATCTCTGTATTTAGTATTTTTCTGCTATATTTTGTTATATTGTTATATTCTGCTATATTTTGTAATATTTAATATTTTGTTATTTGATATATTTTTTGCTATATTTTTATACCCTAATTTGGGTATTTTAGTATTTTTCTGTTATATTTTGTTATATTGTTATATTCTGCTATATTTGGTAATATTTTATATTTCTGTTATTTGATATACTTTTTGTTATATTTCTGTACCCTAATTTGGGTATTTTAATATTTTTGTTATATTCCTTCCTATTTTTTCTATTACCTGTGTTTGTGGATCCTGCTGGAAGCTGTGAATTTCCCTTTGGGGTGAATAAAGTATCTATCTATCCATCTATCTATCTATCTATCTATCTATCTATCTATCTATCTATCTATCTATCTATCTATCTATCTATCTATCTATCTATCTATCTATCTATCTATCTATCTATCTATCTATCTATCTATCTATCTAATAATGCTTGTAATTGCACCATCTCTCTCTCTCTCTCTCTCTCTCTCTCTCTCTCTCTTTCTCTCTCTCTCACTCTCTCTGCCCCCCCCCCTTTTCTCTTTCCCTGTCTCTCTCTCAGGTTTCTTCTATTTGCATTTCTGTTCTCTTTTTTTATCTTTGAGTACAAATAAATAAATAAATAAAATAAATGTAAGTAAAGGTGAGATACATGTATATTTTATTGGTTTAAAAAATCATTCCATAATCCATAATAAAGCTGTGATATTGTGTTGAGACAAAATATCTGTACAATGTCCTTAAACAATACAGAATAAAAAACAAAATTCAGATGGATGCATTTGTAATCTCCAGCCTTTTTGCTTTTGTACACAAGCAAAAAATATTATATACACTGTGTGTGTGTGTGTGTGTGTGTGTTATGAGTTTAACTGCTACAAGTAATATATATTCAATAAAAATGTGTATATCATAAAGAAAGTCTGTTTTAAACAGTCCTGTAATCTTCTGTTTTGGACCTCCTCGGGTTTGCGGTTCTTCTCTGCTGACCAGAAGGTTGTTTGTTTGAATCCCAGAGATCCACATTCCAGATTCCGCATCACACGTAAGAATAAAAATCAGCGTCCGAATCTATAAACGTAATCAAATAGTAACCGTTGGGTCACGACTCAAACTGTCCTGTATTTGCTGTTTGCACTCTCCATTTTCTCACTGAATCCTTTTTATTCTCTTTTAGGTAAAAAATAAAGCTTTGATCTGAGATGGAATTTATCTCAGTGAAGCTGAGCAAATGATTTATCTAAATAATTCTGATGAAACAAGCTCAGAAGTGAAGGTGTCTCTGGGTATAAAATATTCTCTCTCTCTCCATCAGACTGCAGTAGCTGTCTGTCAAAAATAATCTTTTATATTAACAAGGAAATAAATCCTCTCTCTCTCAGCACAGCAGGTTTCAGTCCAGGTTTACTAGAGCAGTTAAATGCTGAGAGGTCTTAAGAAAAGTCTCTTTTTTTGGTCCTGTTCGCTGTTTTTGTTCCTTAAGTGAGTTTTTTTGTTTTTTCCTCCAATGGTTTTATGGTTTATTTGTTTTTAACTGAATAAGAGTCAAGCTCTAAATAAAATCTGTGGATCAGTTAGTAGTAAAATAGGGACAATTTATATACTACATATATTAATAATAATAATAATAATAAGACCAACAACCAAATCTTGTTTTTTTGTTGTGCTGGAGGATTAAAAACAGTCTTTTCTATGACAAAAATCTCCACACGGTAACAGTAACTCTGTTAGAACAAATCCCCTGGACACTGAATTTATTCTGGGTGTGAATTTAATAGTAAGAGTTTAAATGTGAGTGTGTGGCCGGGTGTCGAGGCATGGGAGAGCTGGGATAAACGACGCTGGTCGCCGAGTTCCAGTAGTTGGTGGCAGGAGGGAAAAAGCTGCCCGAGGACACGGGCATGGTGCCGGTGTGCGTGCTCATGAAGTTCACTTTGGGCTGGTGGCTGTGGTAGCTCTGGACGTAGGGCACCTCAGCCTGGTATTTGAGGATGCTGCCCTCGCTCGGGTGGCTCTGGTGCGCGTGAGAGATGCCCTGGAAGTCAAACTTGTAGGCGTAGCGCTTGCCGTGCACTTTGGTCATGATGTTCTTGTCGTAGTAGTAGCGCAGGGCGCGGCTCAGCTTGTCGTAGTTCATGTTGGGTTTGCTCTTACGCTCGCCCCAGCGCTTGGCCACTTCGTCCGGGTCGGTCATCTTAAACTCGCCATTCGTTCCCTCCCAGGTGATGATAGTGGAGTTGCTGCTGTCCGACAGGAGCTCCAGCAAAAACTGCCACAGCTGGATCTGACCTGAACCTGCAGAAGAACATTAGAGTCACACCAGAACAGTAGAGTGAACTGCAGCACAAAGCCAGTGCTGTGTACAGTGTAGTATAGTATAGTGTAGTATAGTATAGTGTAGTATAGTATAGTGTAGTATAGTATAGTGAAGCATAGTATAGTGTAGTGTAGTATAGTGTAGTATAATATAGTGTAGTATAGTGTAGTATAGTATAGTGCAGTATAGTGTAGTATAGTGTAGTATAGTGTAGTGTAGTATAGTATAGTGTAGTATAGTATAGTGAAGTATAGTATAGTGTAGTGTAGTATAGTGTAGTATAATATAGTGTAGTATAGTGTAGTATAGTATAGTGCAGAATAGTGTAGTATAGTGTAGTATAGTGTAGTGTAGTATAGTATAGTGTAGTATAGTATAGTGTAGTGTAGTATAGTGTAGTATAGTGTAGTGTAGTATAGTATAGTGTAGTATAGTACAGTGTAGTATAGTGTAGTATAGTATAGTGTAGTATAGTGTAGTATAGTGTAGTATAGTATAGTGTAGTATAGTATAGTGTAGTATAGTATAGTGTAGTATAGTGTAGTATAGTATAGTGTAGTATAGTATAGTGTAGTATAGTGTAAAATAGTATAGTGTAGTATAGTGTAGTATAGTGTATTATAGTGTAGTGTAGTATAGTGTAGTATAGTGTAGTATAGTGTGGTGTAGTATAGTTTAGTGTAGTATAGTGTAGTATAGTGTAGTGTAGTATAATGTAGTATAGTATAGTGTAGTATAGTATAGTGTAGTATAGTGTAGTATAGTATAGTGTAGTATAGTATAGTGTAGTATAGTGTAGTGTAGTATAGTGTAGTATAGTGTAGTGTAGTATAGTGTAGTATAGTATAGTGTAGTATAGTATAGTGTAGTATAGTATTGTGTAGTATAGTATAGTGTAGTATAGTGTAGTATAGTATAGTGTAGTATAGTGTAGTATAGTATAGTGAAGTATAGTATAGTGTAGTGTAGTATAGTGTAGTATAGTATAGTGTAGTATAGTATAGTGTAGTGTAGTATAATATAGTGTAGTATAGTGTAGTGTAGTATAGTATAGTGTAGTATAGTATAGTGAAGTATAGTATAGTGTAGTGTAGTATAGTGTAGTATAATATAGTGTAGTATAGTGTAGTATAGTATAGTGCAGTATAGTGTAGTATAGTGTAGTATAGTGTAGTGTAGTATAGTATAGTGTAGTATAGTATAGTGAAGTATAGTATAGTGTAGTGTAGTATAGTGTAGTATAGTGTAGTGTAGTATAGTATAGTGTAGTATAGTATAGTGTAGTGTAGTATAGTGTAGTATAGTGTAGTGTAGTATAGTATAGTGTAGTATAGTGTAGTATAGTATAGTGTAGTATAGTATAGTGTAGTATAGTATAGTGTAGTATAGTGTAGTATAGTATAGTGTAGTATAGTGTAATATAGTATAGTGTAGTATAGTGTAGTGTAGTATAGTGTAGTATAATATAGTGTAGTATAGTGTAGTATAGTATAGTGTAGTATAGTGTAGTGTAGTATAATATAGTGTAGTAAAGTGTAGTGTAGTATAGTGTAGTATAGTATAGTGTAGTATAGTGTAGTGTAGTAAAGTGTAGTATAGTGTAGTATAGTGTAGTATAGTATAGTGTAGTATAGTGTAGTGTAGTATAGTGTAGTATAGTATAGTGTAGTATAGTATAGTGTAGTAAAGTGTAGTATAGTGTAGTGTAGTATAGTGTAGTATAGTGTAGTATAGTATAGTGTAGTATAGTATAGTGTAGTAGAGTGTAGTATAGTATAGTGTAGTATAGTGTAGTGTAGTATAGTGTAGTATAGTGTAGTATAGTATAGTGTAGTATAGTGTAGTATAGTATAGTGTAGTATAGTGTAGTATAGTGTAGTGTAGTATAATATAGTGTAGTAAAGTGTAGTATAGTGTAGTGTAGTATAGTGTAGTATAGTGTAGTATAGTATAGTGTAGTATAGTATAGTGTAGTGTAGTGTAGTATAGTGTAGTATAGTATAGTGTAGTATAGTGTAGTATAGTGTAGTATAGTATAGTGTAGTATAGTGTAGTGTAGTATAGTGTAGTATAGTATAGTGTAGTATAGTATAGTGTAGTATAGTGTAGTATAGTATAGTGTAGTATAGTGTAGTATAGTGTAGTGTAGTATAATATAGTGTAGTAAAGTGTAGTATAGTGTAGTGTAGTATAGTGTAGTATAGTATAGTGTAGTATAGTGTAGTATAGTATAGTGTAGTATAGTGTAGTATAGTATAGTGTAGTATAGTGTAGTATAGTGTAGTGTAGTATAGTGTAGTGTAGTATAGTGTAGTATAGTATAGTGTAGTATAGTGTAGTATAGTATAGTGTAGTGTAGTATAATATAGTGTAGTAAAGTGTAGTATAGTGTAGTGTAGTATAGTGTAGTATAGTATAGTGTAGTATAGTGTAGTGTACTATAGTATAGTGTAGTATAGTATAGTGTAGTTTAGTATAGTGTAGTATAGTGTAGTGTAGTATAATATAGTGTAGTAAAGTGTAGTGTAGTATAGTGTAGTATAGTGTAGTATAGTATAGTGTAGTATAGTATAGTGTAGTATAGTATAGTGTAGTATAGTGTAGTATAGTATAGTGTAGTATAGTGTAGTGTAGTATAGTGTAGTATAGTATAGTGTAGTATAGTGTAGTATAGTATAGTGTAGTATAGTGTAGTATAGTATAGTGTAGTATAGTGTAGTATAGTATAGTGTAGTATATTAAAGTGTAGTATAGTGTAGTGTAGTATAATATAGTGTAGTAAAGTGTAGTATAGTGTAGTGTAGTATAGTGTAGTATAGTATAGTGTAGTATAGTATAGTGTAGTATAGTGTAGTGTAGTAGAGTGTAGTATAGTATAGTGTAGTATAGTGTAGTGTAGTATAGTGTAGTATAGTATAGTGTAGTATAGTATAGTGTAGTATAGTGTAGTATAGTATAGTGTAGTATAGTGTAGTATAGTGTAGTGTAGTATAGTGTAGTATAGTGTAGTGTAGTATAGTGTAGTATAGTATAGTGTAGTATAGTGTAGTATAGTGTAGTATAGTATAGTGTAGTATAGTGTAGTGTAGTATAGTGTAGTATAGTATAGTGTAGTATAGTGTAGTATAGTGTAGTATAGTGTAATGTAGTATAGTATAGTGTAGTATAGTATAGTGTAGTATAGTGTAGTATAGTATAGTGTAGTATAGTATAGTGTAGTATAGTGTAATATAGTATAGTGTAGTATAGTGTAGTATAGTGTAGTATAGTGTAGTGTAGTATAGTGTAGTATAGTGTAGTATAGTGTGGTGTAGTATAGTGTAGTGTAGTATAGTGTAGTATAGTGTAGTGTAGTATAGTGTAGTATAGTATAGTGTAGTATAGTATAGTGTAGTATAGTGTAGTATAGTATAGTGTAGTATAGTATAGTGTAGTATAGTGTAGTGTAGTATAGTGTAGTATAGTGTAGTGTAGTATAGTGTAGTATAGTATAGTGTAGTATAGTGTAGTATAGTATAGTGTAGTATAGTGTAGTATAGTGTAGTATAGTATAGTGTAGTATAGTATAGTGTAGTATAGTGTAGTATAGTATTGTGTAGTATAGTATAGTGTAGTATAGTGTAGTATAGTATAGTGTAGTATAGTGTAGTATAGTATAGTGAAGTATAGTATAGTGTAGTGTAGTATAGTGTAGTATAGTATAGTGTAGTATAGTGTAGTGTAGTATAATATAGTGTAGTATAGTGTAGTGTAGTATAGTATAGTGTAGTATAGTATAGTGAAGTATAGTATAGTGTAGTGTAGTATAGTGTAGTATAATATAGTGTAGTATAGTGTAGTATAGTATAGTGCAGTATAGTGTAGTATAGTGTAGTATAGTGTAGTGTAGTATAGTATAGTGTAGTATAGTATAGTGAAGTATAGTATAGTGTAGTGTAGTATAGTGTAGTATAGTGTAGTGTAGTATAGTATAGTGTAGTATAGTATAGTGTAGTGTAGTATAGTGTAGTATAGTGTAGTGTAGTATAGTATAGTGTAGTATAGTGTAGTATAGTATAGTGTAGTATAGTATAGTGTAGTATAGTATAGTGTAGTATAGTGTAGTATAGTATAGTGTAGTATAGTATAGTGTAGTATAGTGTAATATAGTATAGTGTAGTATAGTGTAGTATAGTGTAGTATAGTGTAGTGTAGTATAGTGTAGTATAATATAGTGTAGTATAGTGTAGTATAGTATAGTGTAGTATAGTGTAGTGTAGTATAGTGTAGTGTAGTATAATATAGTGTAGTAAAGTGTAGTGTAGTATAGTGTAGTATAGTATAGTGTAGTATAGTGTAGTGTAGTAAAGTGTAGTATAGTGTAGTATAGTGTAGTATAGTATAGTGTAGTATAGTGTAGTGTAGTATAGTGTAGTATAGTATAGTGTAGTATAGTATAGTGTAGTAAAGTGTAGTATAGTGTAGTATAGTATAGTGTAGTATAGTATAGTGTAGTAGAGTGTAGTATAGTATAGTGTAGTATAGTGTAGTGTAGTATAGTGTAGTATAGTATAGTGTAGTATAGTGTAGTATAGTATAGTGTAGTATAGTGTAGTATAGTGTAGTGTAGTATAATATAGTGTAGTAAAGTGTAGTATAGTGTAGTGTAGTATAGTGTAGTATAGTGTAGTATAGTATAGTGTAGTATAGTATAGTGTAGTGTAGTGTAGTATAGTGTAGTATAGTATAGTGTAGTATAGTGTAGTATAGTGTAGTATAGTATAGTGTAGTATAGTGTAGTGTAGTATAGTGTAGTATAGTATAGTGTAGTATAGTATAGTGTAGTATAGTGTAGTATAGTATAGTGTAGTATAGTGTAGTATAGTGTAGTGTAGTATAATATAGTGTAGTAAAGTGTAGTATAGTGTAGTGTAGTATAGTGTAGTATAGTATAGTGTAGTATAGTGTAGTATAGTATAGTGTAGTATAGTGTAGTATAGTATAGTGTAGTATAGTGTAGTATAGTGTAGTGTAGTATAGTGTAGTGTAGTATAGTGTAGTATAGTATAGTGTAGTATAGTGTAGTATAGTATAGTGTAGTATAGTGTAGTGTAGTATAATATAGTGTAGTAAAGTGTAGTATAGTGTAGTGTAGTATAGTGTAGTATAGTATAGTGTAGTATAGTGTAGTGTAGTATAGTATAGTGTAGTATAGTATAGTGTAGTTTAGTATAGTGTAGTATAGTGTAGTGTAGTATAATATAGTGTAGTAAAGTGTAGTGTAGTATAGTGTAGTATAGTGTAGTATAGTATAGTGTAGTATAGTATAGTGTAGTATAGTATAGTGTAGTATAGTGTAGTATAGTATAGTGTAGTATAGTGTAGTGTAGTATAGTGTAGTATAGTATAGTGTAGTATAGTGTAGTATAGTATAGTGTAGTATAGTGTAGTATAGTATAGTGTAGTATAGTGTAGTATAGTATAGTGTAGTATATTAAAGTGTAGTATAGTGTAGTGTAGTATAATATAGTGTAGTAAAGTGTAGTATAGTGTAGTGTAGTATAGTGTAGTATAGTATAGTGTAGTATAGTATAGTGTAGTATAGTGTAGTGTAGTAGAGTGTAGTATAGTATAGTGTAGTATAGTGTAGTGTAGTATAGTGTAGTATAGTATAGTGTAGTATAGTATAGTGTAGTATAGTGTAGTATAGTATAGTGTAGTACAGTGTAGTATAGTATAGTGTAGTATAGTGTAGTGTAGTATAGTGTAGTATAGTATAGTGTAGTATAGTGTAGTATAGTGTAGTATAGTATAGTGTAGTATAGTGTAGTGTAGTATAGTGTAGTATAGTATAGTGTAGTATAGTGTAGTATAGTGTAGTATAGTGTAATGTAGTATAGTATAGTGTAGTATAGTATAGTGTAGTATAGTGTAGTATAGTATAGTGTAGTATAGTGTAGTATAGTATAGTATAGTATAGTATAGTGTAGTATAGTGTAGTGTAGTATAGTGTAGTATAGTGTAGTGTAGTATAGTGTAGTGTAGTATAGTGTAGTATAATATAGTGTAGTATAGTGTAGTGTAGTATAGTGTAGTATAGTGTAGTGTAGTATAGTGTAGTATAGTGTAGTGTAGTATAGTGTAGTGTAGTATAGTGTAGTATAATATAGTGTAGTATAGTATAGTGTAGTATAGTGTAGTGTAGTATAGTGTAGTATAGTGTAGTGTAGTATAGTGTAGTGTAGTGTAGTATAGTGTAGTGTAGTATAGTGTAGTATAGTGTAGTATAGTGTAGTGTAGTATAGTGTAGTATAGTGTAGTATAATATAGTGTAGTATAGTATAGTGTAGTATAGTGTAGTGTAGTATAGTGTAGTATAGTGTAGTATAGTGTAGTATAATATAGTGTAGTATAGTATAGTGTAGTATAGTGTAGTGAAGTGTGTATTGTACTATACCGGTTGTGTTTTGTACTTTAGAATCAGACGCAGTACATTATGAGTAACACACTCAGCGAGTCAGAAATGAAATGTCTCTCAGCAAGTCAGTTCAGAGTCAGAGTGTTTAATGACTTTAAAGGGAATAAAAATGTCATGTTTTGTGAGTTTAATCATTTAGCCTCCTGAATATCTGATATTTCTTACCTGGATTAGCGAGGCGGCTGCTGATCGGCCCTAACGCTTGGTATGGATCTAAAAATGGAAATGATGAGTTAATAACACAGTAATAACAACAAGAAAAAACAACAGAAAGTCAGTTATGAGAAAAATAGAACACCTGGAGTCGACAGTGTAAATGTGCAGTGTGCTGTTTGCAACACAGCTGGAGTTTTTACCTTGAGTGATTCTGGTTGAAGGTTCTGTGATCCTGCTGTTGTGTTGCTGCTCCACTGGGGAACCTGCAATCACACAACATTAACTAAACTGCACAACGTTTTCATCTTTAATTAATTTAAACTTAAATTAAATTATTAAATTAATATAATTCCACAGAATTGATACACATCATTTAGTACTGTGTCCTTAATAAACAACTGAAACAAACAAACAAAAAAAAAACATCATCTACTGTATCCAGTAGATGATCAGTTTCCAGGTGTGTATCAGGTGTGTATCAGGTGTATATCAGGTGTGTATCAGGTGTGTATCAGGTGTGTATCAGGTGTATATCAGGTGTATATCAGGTGTGTATCAGGTGTGTATCAGGTGTATATCAGGTGTGTATCAGGTGTGTATCAGGTGTATATCAGGTGTGTATCAGGTGTGTATCAGGTGTATATCAGGTGTATATCAGGTGTGTGTATCAGGTGTGTATCAGGTGTGTATCAGGTGTGTATCAGGTGTATATCAGGTGTGTATCAGGTGTATATCAGGTGTGTATCAGGTGTATATCAGGTGTATATCAGGTGTGTATCAGGTGTGTATCAGGTGTGTATCAGGTGTATATCAGGTGTGTATCAGGTGTGTATCAGGTGTATATCAGGTGTATATCAGGTGTGTATCAGGTGTATATCAGGTGTATATCAGGTGTGTGTATCAGGTGTATATCAGGTGTATATCAGGTGTGTATCAGGTGTGTATCAGGTGTATATCAGGTGTATATCAGGTGTGTGTATCAGGTGTATATCAGGTGTATATCAGGTGTATATCAGGTGTGTATCAGGTGTATATCAGGTGTATATCAGGTGTGTATCAGGTGTGTATCAGGTGTATATCAGGTGTGTATCAGGTGTATATCAGGTGTATATCAGGTGTATATCAGGTGTGTATCAGGTGTATATCAGGTGTATATCAGGTGTGTATCAGGTGTGTATCAGGTGTATATCAGGTGTGTATCAGGTGTATATCAGGTGTATATCAGGTGTGTATCAGGTGTATATCAGGTGTATATCAGGTGTGTATCAGGTGTGTATCAGGTGTATATCAGGTGTGTATCAGGTGTATATCAGGTGTATATCAGGTGTATATCAGGTGTGTATCAGGTGTATATCAGGTGTATATCAGGTGTATATCAGGTGTGTGTATCAGGTGTATATCAGGTGTGTATCAGGTGTATATCAGGTGTGTATCAGGTGTATATCAGGTGTGTATCAGGTGTATATCAGGTGTATATCAGGTGTATATCAGGTGTGTGTATCAGGTGTATATCAGGTGTGTATCAGGTGTGTATCTGGTGTGTATCAGGTGTATATCAGGTGTGTATCAGGTGTATATCAGGTGTGTATCAGGTGTATATCAGGTGTATATCAGGTGTATATCAGGTGTGTGTATCAGGTGTATATCAGGTGTGTATCAGGTGTATATCAGGTGTGTATCAGGTGTATATCAGGTGTGTATCAGGTGTATATCAGGTGTATATCAGGTGTATATCAGGTGTGTGTATCAGGTGTATATCAGGTGTGTATCAGGTGTATATCAGGTGTATATCAGTTGTATATCAGGTGTGTATCAGGTGTGTATCAGGTGTATATCAGGTGTATATCAGGTGTGTGTATCAGGTGTATATCAGGTGTGTATCAGGTGTATATCAGGTGTGTATCAGGTGTATATCAGGTGTATATCAGGTGTATATCAGGTGTGTGTATCAGGTGTATATCAGGTGTGTATCAGGTGTATATCAGGTGTATATCAGGTGTATATCAGGTGTGTATCAGGTGTGTGTATCAGGTGTATATCAGGTGTGTATCAGGTGTATATCAGGTGTATATCAGGTGTATATCAGGTGTATATCAGGTGTGTATCAGGTGTATATCAGGTGTGTATCAGGTGTGTATCAGGTGTGTATCAGGTGTATATCAGGTGTGTATCAGGTGTGTATCAGGTGAGCATATCAGGTGTGTGTATTAGGTGTGTATCAGGTTTGTGTCAGGTGTGTATCAGGTGTGTATCAGGTGTGCATATCAGGTGTATATCAGATGTATATCAGATGTATATCAGATGTATATCAGGTGTGTATCAGGTGTGTATCAGGTGTATATCAGGTGTGTATCAGGTGTGTATCAGGTGTATATCAGGTGTATATCAGGTGTGTATCAGGTGTATATCAGGTGTATATCAGGTGTGTATCAGGTGTGTATATCAGGTGTGTATCAGGTGTATATCAGATGTATATCAGATGTATATCAGGTGTGTATCAGGTGTGTATCAGGTGTATATCAGGTGTGTATCAGGTGTGTATCAGGTGTATATCAGGTGTGTATCAGGTGTGTATCAGGTGTATATCAGGTGTATATCAGGTGTGTATCAGGTGTATATCAGGTGTGTATCAGGTGTGCATATCAGGTGTGTGTATCAGGTGTGTCAGGTGTGTATCAGGTGTGTGTCAGGTGTGTATCAGGTGTGCATATCAGGTGTGTGTATTAGGTGTGTATCAGGTGTGTCAGGTGTGTATCAGGTGTGTATATCAGGTGTGTATATCAGGTGTGTATATCAGGTGTGTATATCAGGTGTGTATCAGGTGTGTATATCAGGTGTGTGTATCAGGTGTGTATATCAGGTGTGTATCAGGTGTGTATATCAGGTGTGTGTATCAGGTGTGTGTATCAGGTGTGTATATCAGGTGTGTATATCAGGTGTGTATCAGGTGTGTATATCAGGTGTGTATATCAGGTGTGTATCAGGTGTGTATTTCAGGTGTGTATATCAGGTGTGTATATCAGGTGTGTATCAGGTGTGTATATCAGGTGTGTATATCAGGTGTGTATATCAGGTGTGTGTATCAGGTGTGTGTATCAGGTGTGTATATCAGGTGTGTATATCAGGTGTGTATATCAGGTGTGTGTATCAGGTGTGTGTATCAGGTGTGTATATCAGGTGTGTATATCAGGTGTATATCAGGTGTGTATATCAGGTGTGTGTATCAGGTGTGTATATCAGGTGTGTGTATCAGGTGTGTGTATCAGGTGTGTATATCAGGTGTGTATATCAGGTGTATATCAGGTGTGTATATCAGGTGTGTGTATCAGGTGTGTATATCAGGTGTGTGTATCAGGTGTGTATATCAGGTGTGTGTATCAGGTGTGTATATCAGGTGTGTGTATCAGGTGTGTATATCAGGTGTGTATATCAGGTGTGTATATCAGGTGTGTGTATATCAGGTGTGTGTATCAGGTGTGTATATCAGGTGTGTGTATCAGGTGTGTATATCAGGTGTGTATATCAGGTGTGTATATCAGGTGTGTGTATCAGGTGTGTATATCAGGTGTGTATATCAGGTGTGTATCAGGTGTGTATATCAGGTGTGTATATCAGGTGTGTATCAGGTGTGTATATCAGGTGTGTATATCAGGTGTGTGTATCAGGTGTGTATATCAGGTGTGTGTATCAGGTGTGTGTATCAGGTGTGTATATCAGGTGTGTATATCAGGTGTATATCAGGTGTGTATATCAGGTGTGTGTATCAGGTGTGTATATCAGGTGTGTGTATCAGGTGTGTATATCAGGTGTGTGTATCAGGTGTATATCAGGTGTGTATATCAGGTGTATATCAGGTGTGTATATCAGGTGTGTATATCAGGTGTGTGTATCAGGTGTGTATATCAGGTGTGTGTATCAGGTGTGTATATCAGGTGTGTGTATCAGGTGTATATCAGGTGTGTATATCAGGTGTATATCAGGTGTGTGTATCAGGTGTGTGTATCAGGTGTATATCAGGTGTGTATATCAGGTGTATATCAGGTGTGTATATCAGGTGTATATATCAGGTGTGTGTATCAGATGTGTATATCAGGTGTGTATATCAGGTGTATATCAGGTGTGTATATCAGGTGTGTATATCAGGTGTATATCAGGTGTGTATCAGGTGTGTATATCAGGTGTGTATATCAGGTGTGTGTATCAGATGTGTATATCAGGTGTGTATATCAGGTGTGTATCAGGTGTGTATATCAGGTGTGTATATCAGGTGTGTATCAAGTATGTATATCAGGTGTGTATATCAGGTGTGTATATCAGGTGTGTGTATCAGGTGTGTATATCAGGTGTGTATCAGGTGTGTATATCAGGTGTGTATCAGGTGTGTATATTAGGTGTGTGTATCAGGTGTGTATCAGGTGTGTATATCAGGTGTGTATATCAGGTGTGTATATCAGGTGTATATCAGGTGTGTGTATCAGGTGTGTATCAGGTGTGTATATCAGGTGTGTATATCAGGTGTATATCAGGTGTGTATCAGGTGTGTATATCAGGTGTGTGTATCAGGTGTGTATCAGGTGTGTATATCAGGTGTGTATATCAGGTGTGTATCAGGTGTGTGTATCAGGTGTGTGTATCAAGTGTGTATATCAGGTGTATATCAGGTGTGTGTATCAGGTGTGTATATCAGGTGTGTATATCAGGTGTGTGTATCAGGTGTGTATCAGGTGTGTATATCAGGTGTGTATATCAGGTGTGTATCAGGTGTGTATATCAGGTGTGTATCAGGTGTGTGTATCAGGTGTGTATATCAGGTGTGTATATCAGGTGTATATCAGGTGTGTATCAGGTGTGTGTATCAGGTGTGTATATCAGGTGTGTATATCAGGTGTGTGTATCAGGTGTGTGTATCAGGTGTGTATCAGGTGTGTATATCAGGTGTGTATATCAGGTGTATATCAGGTGTGTGTATCAGGTGTGTATATCAGGTGTGTGTATCAGGTGTGTATATCAGGTGTGTATATCAGGTGTGTGTATCAGGTGTGTATATCAGGTGTATATCAGGTGTGTGTATCAGGTGTGTGTATCAGGTGTATATCAGGTGTGTATATCAGGTGTATATCAGGTGTGTATATCAGGTGTGTATATCAGGTGTGTGTATCAGGTGTGTATATCAGGTGTGTGTATCAGGTGTGTATATCAGGTGTGTGTATCAGGTGTATATCAGGTGTGTATATCAGGTGTGTATATCAGGTGTGTATATCAGGTGTGTGTATCAGGTGTGTATATCAGGTGTGTATATCAGGTGTGTATCAGGTGTGTATATCAGGTGTGTATATCAGGTGTGTATCAGGTGTGTATATCAGGTGTGTATATCAGGTGTGTATCAGGTGTGTGTATCAGGTGTGTATATCAGGTGTGTGTATCAGGTGTGTATATCAGGTGTGTATATCAGGTGTGTGTATCAGGTGTGTATCAGGTGTGTATATCAGGTGTGTGTATAAGGTGTGTGTATCAGGTGTGTATATCAGGTGTGTATATCAGGTGTGTGTATCAGATGTGTATATCAGGTGTGTATATCAGGTGTGTATCAGGTGTGTATATCAGGTGTGTATATCAGGTGTGTATCAAGTATGTATATCAGGTGTGTATATCAGGTGTGTATATCAGGTGTGTGTATCAGGTGTGTATATCAGGTGTGTATCAGGTGTGTATATCAGGTGTGTGTATCAGGTGTGTATATCAGGTGTATATCAGGTGTGTGTATCAGGTGTGTATATCAGGTGTGTATATCAGGTGTGTATCAGGTGTGTATATCAGGTGTGTATATCAGGTGTGTATCAGGTGTGTATCAGGTGTGTATATCAGGTGTGTATATCAGGTGTGTATCAGGTGTGTATATCAGGTGTGTATATCAGGTGTGTATATCAGGTGTGTATCAGGTGTGTATATCAGGTGTGTATCAGGTGTGTGTATCAGGTGTGTGTATCAAGTGTGTATATCAGGTGTATATCAGGTGTGTGTATCAGGTGTGTATATCAGGTGTATATCAGGTGTGTATCAGGTGTGTATATCAGGTGTGTATATCAGGTGTGTGTATCAGATGTGTATATCAGGTGTGTATATCAGGTGTGTATCAGGTGTGTATATCAGGTGTGTATATCAGGTGTTTATCAGGTGTGTATATCAGGTGTGTATATCAGGTGTGTGTATCAGGTGTGTATCAGGTGTGTATATCAGGTGTGTATATCAGGTGTGTATCAGGTGTTTATATCAGGTGTGTGTATCAGGTGTGTATATCAGGTGTGTATATCAGGTGTGTGTATCAGGTGTGTATCAGGTGTGTATATCAGGTGTGTGTATCAGGTGTGTGTATCAGGTGTGTATATCAGGTGTGTATCAGGTGTGTATATTAGGTGTGTGTATCAGGTGTGTATCAGGTGTGTATATCAGGTGTGTATCAGGTGTGTATATTAGGTGTGTGTATCAGGTGTGTATCAGGTGTGTATATCAGGTGTGTATATCAGGTGTTTATCAGGTGTGTATATCAGGTGTGTATATCAGGTGTGTGTATCAGGTGTGTATCAGGTGTGTATATCAGGTGTGTATATCAGGTGTATATCAGGTGTGTGTATCAGGTGTTTATCAGGTGTGTATATCAGGTGTGTATATCAGGTGTGTATATCAGGTGTATATCAGGTGTGTATATCAGGTGTGTATAAGGTCTGTCAGGTGTGTATATCAGGTGTGTATATCAGGTGTGTATATCAGGTGTGTATATCAGGTGTGTATCAGGTGTGTATCAGGTGTGTATATCAGGTGTATATCAGGTGTGTATATCAGGTGTATATCAGGTGTGTGTATCAGGTGTGTATATCAGGTGTGTGTATCAGGTGTGTATCAGGTGTGTATATCAGGTGTGTATATCAGGTGTATATCAGGTGTGTGTATCAGGTGTGTATAAGGTCTGTCAGGTGTGTATATCAGGTGTGTATATCAGGTGTGTATATCAGGTGTGTATATCAGGTGTATATCAGGTGTGTGTATCAGGTGTGTATATCAGGTGTGTGTATCAGGTGTGTATCAGGTGTGTATATCAGGTGTGTATATCAGGTGTATATCAGGTGTGTGTATCAGGTGTGTATAAGGTCTGTCAGGTGTGTATATCAGGTGTGTATATCAGGTGTGTATATCAGGTGTATATCAGGTGTGTATCGGTACCTTTAGGAACTGACATGGCTCCTGACGGCCAGCTGTTTCTCCTGCTGATTTCCTCAAAACTGTTTTCTGCGTGAAAACAAGACGAGAAATTATTTTTTCCAACTGTCTGTAGGATTTTAAATGTATTAAATGTTATTTTAATTAATTTGACATTTGACACCAACAAAATGTTAAAAGTATTTCCATGTTTTGTACATTTGACCGATTTTAACTAAACGGTTTAAAGGTCATTAAAATGTTTCATGTGGTCAGTGTGTTCCCCCAAAATTCTGCTCCTCATAATCCTCATAAACCCCAGACAGGAAGTGCAGACCTTCAGGGTGTAACCTCTATTGTTTTTGATCAGCGTTGGGACTTTAAACCTCCGTGAGCTCAAAACGGGTCAAAAGATTTGCAGCGTAAAGTGTAACAAACTTTTATTTTGTAATTGTTGATGAAAATGTGATGAAAACCAGCTGCACCTCAGTGAGGTCACATTAAAACCTCGTAAGATTTTGGGATTTTCTGCGTTCTTTGTTTGAGCTTCAGTGAGGAGTTAGGAGGAGCTGATGGAGGGAGATTCTGCAGGAAAAGGGGGGAGGAAGGAAGCGCTACATTAAAGACCCTGGAGAAACAACGGTAGTCTGAACAAAGTGACCTAAGGAGAGCTGAAGATGACCCACAGTCCCTCAGGAGGAGGGTCCTTTTGTTGCAGTTTAACGCATGTAGAACAAAATAGTCAATTGTGTCCTAATGGGGCAGGCAGTTTCCTGTTGCAGTGCAGCTGCTTCCTGTCTGAAACTGCAAGAAAAGTCAAAGACTACTTATCCGTCACGTTTTGTTTGGGTTGCTGGAGACCCTGAGACCCTCTTTAACGGCTCACATGCACAGGGAGCTCTATTTATCAGATTAAACAGGTTTTCTACTTTTATAATAATGACTTTAAAGTCTTTGGTGTTGTCTTGATGACGTTTCAGAAGCGCTCCACTAAATATATTCCGTTCTCTTCAGGTTCTCACGTATGGCTCTCGTCCTTTTAGAGAACTAGTTGGTTTTGACATGATGACATGATTCAGTATTCCTCTGCTAAATATAGCAAGTCCTGTTTGGGTTCTTGTACTTTTCCCACTCTTTTGGGGAACCGGGAAAACAGTACTATGAGTTTAGCTGCTCGCGTCATCATGTTGATGAAATGCTGCTGTCTGCAAGCCACAGACGTGACTGCTTCTTCACTCCAGATCAGTGGAAGTGTGTGCTCCTGAAAACAGGAACAATCAGCAGGAATGAAGAAAGTCCAGGCTATAGAGAGCTGCTATCCAATCAGCATGTGGTTATTTGCACAGAGGAATCAGACACTAGTCATCAGATACCAGGTTTACATGCAGCTGGACCCGTCCATGTTACGAATGTCTCTGGTAGTTTGGATAAATGTTTAGAAACATCAGCTGCTTGTTTGCTATGAGACAAGCATGATGGTGCCCCTGATCTTTCGGCTAAGCTCCTTAACTCCCTCAATCTCCGGCTTGCAAGATCTTTAACCATGGAATTTCTCTGACAGCCAACATAGCAGTTCCCTGACCCACTACAGTGCACATTACTTGATTCCCCACTTTCGAGATCTGCCAACATGCATCTTCTCTGACACACAAACACATAAGGATCCTGACTGAAGGGCTGCAGGTTTCTAATTCTTCAACCATAAGTTCTCTCATGCACTTAAGTGTAAGTTACCTGACCCACATCTATGCAAGTTCTTGTCCATGCCTCCTGAGCATTCAGGTTCACTGACACTCCAGAATGCAGGCTCAGAGACCACATATTTTTTAAGCTATCTGCATACAATCTGACCCACAACCATGCAAGTTCCATCCTCTGCCACCATGCAGGTTCCCTTACTTCCAGGAGTGCAGCTTCTGTGACCCATAAGACTGCAAGAATGTTTGGTTGAAACTCAGTTTCTTGACCCACCACACTCCAAGTCCCATGAATCTATGGAGTGCAGCTTCTGCGACACATTGGCACGTATGCCAACCTGAAATTGTGCCAGTTCCCGTCTCCACCAGAATGAGCGTACCAAGGTCTCCAAGGTCTCCACATCTTTCTGAGTGGTCAGTGCTGCTAACACTGTAAGAGTTCTGTTCAGGATCCTAGTGTCCACCCTGATCCTGTCCTCGGTCCTAGTCCAGCTGTTCTGGTTTAGTTACAACCTTTGTTCCTCTTCTTATAAACTGTTCCTAGTTGATTTCCTGTGCTTCTTCTGGTCCAGAGCTCACCTACAGTCTTGGTTTCTGTTCCTAAGTTGATATTCAGTCGTGATCGTTTGTCTTCAGACCTGCTCCTGTTACCATGTCTGTTTCATTTTTTTGTTTTTGATGCAGAGTGTGTCTCTGTGTCTCAGAGTGTGTCTCTGTGTCTCAGAATGTGTCTCTCTGTGTCTCAAAGTGTGTCTCTGTGTCTCCGAGTGTGTCTCTGTGTCTCAGAATGTGTCTCAGAGTGTGTTTCTCTGTCTCCGAGTGTGTCTCTGTGTGTGTCTCTCTGTCTCAGAGTGTGTCTCTCTGTCTCCAAGTGTGTCTCTGTGTCTCAGAGTGTATCTCTGTGTCTCAGAGTGTGCCTCTGTGTGTCTCTGTCTCAGAGTGTGTCTCTGTGTCTCAGAGTGTGCCTCTGTGTGTCTCTGTCTCAGAGTGTGTCTCTGTGTGTGTCTCTCTGTCTCAGAGTGTGTCTCTGAGTGTGTCTCTGTCTCAGAGTGTGTCTCTCTGTCTCCAAGTGTGTCTCTGTGTCTCAGAGTGTGCCTCTGTGTGTCTCTGTCTCAGAGTGTGTCTCTGTGTCTCAGAATGTGTCTCTGAGTGTGTCTCTCTGTGTCTCAGAGTGTGTCTATGTTTCTGTCTCAGTGTCTCTGTGTGTGTCTCTGTGTCTCAGTGTGTCTCTGCATGTGATTCTGAGTGTGTATCTGTGTCTCGGTGTGTGTCTCGGTGTCTCAGAGTGTGTCTCTGCATGTGTTTCTGTGTCACACACACACACACACACACACACACACACACCACCCCCAACTGTCTTTTAATTGCGAGATTTGGGGCAGGTTAAGCGGTGGCAATGACACATTTTCTCATGGTTCTGTCCCAGTTGATTCCCTATACTCCAGTCCTGCCTGTCCCCATTTACCCTCATCTTCCTTATATGGTCATTGTTTCCTGCCATAATCAACTCACCCTCCTCTTTTTGATTGGTTCATTGTTGCTTGTTTCCCCATGCTATTTATACCCTTTCTCTTTCTTTGTGTGTTTGAGAAGTCTTCTGGTCTATTTCCTCTGTAATTCCTCTGTACCAAGTTTATTGTTTGTTGTTTTTAAAGCTTCCTGGTTTTAAAATCAGGTTTGAAGATTGAGCGAGATTTAACACACAGGTTTTCATCATGAGATTGAAAGAAGACTTGATACTGTAGATATCTTTATATCGGCAGGTGGAAATAGGTGTATTTTTAAGCTGCAGTAGGAGAAAGTGTTAAAGGCTTCCTTCACATCACATCACGCTGTTAGGATGACCGATGGAAAGGTGTATGGACAGACGTGTGTGTGTGTGTGATTAGTGCCATAATACAGTGAAGACACACACACATGTCTCTGGTTCATCTACCAGAGATCTGAAGAAATCGCGGCACTCGTTCCTCTTTCCTACACCAATGTTCAGTCTTACCGGCTTTGACCTGTAGTCTCGGCGGGGGCTGTGTGTTGGTGGGGGTTGTTGGGTACGAGAAGGTCGGACTGCCTGCAGGACAAACACAACAAATACACAAAAATTAAAACATTAAAAAACAAGAGAACGAACATCACCTCTAGCATTTCTCATCACTTCCTTGGATCTATGTACAACTGCATAAAACACATTACACAACATTAGCAACAGCAGCTTGTACGCTACGTAAATGTTCACTAGTTAATCAGTTAGCTCAGGTTAATGTCGGCTCTTTAGCAGTAACTACCCGTCTATCAGCAGAATGACAGACATTACACTATTACATTACAGTGAAGTTCACACTGATGACCACATGGTGACGACTATGATGGGGTTAAAATCCTGTGTGTGTGTGTGTGTGTATTACTCTGGCGGAGGTAGTTGAGGTGTGACAGCAGGACGTCAGTGTTGTAAAGCGACGTGAGACGCATCATGTCCTCTTTCGTCATTTTGCAGAGCGTCTTGCCATCCAGTGGGAGGAAGAGGGACACGTCCACATCCACCAGGCTGTACTCTTTAATCGCCCACTCCACCCACTGACGCACATGGTCCTGAGTCCAAACCTCCGGGTCTGAAGGGCAGGGAATAAAAAGAAGAATGTTACACAGAAAACACGGATTTATTTCACAGAGTTATTTGGAGCATGAGTAATGTTTCTCTCTGTTTATTAGCATTATTAGTATTATTTATATCCTAATATTGTCTCCCTTTTGGTTTTAACAAATATCTACTCCACCTGTGAAATGACTTTGCTTTTCAAAAATCAGCAGTTTACTTTCAGCATTTTTTTATTTTAAATCATTTGATTTATTCTGTAGCACTTATTAAAGCTTTGTTTTAGATAAAATGATCATAATGTTAGTCTTCTCAGTGCAGTGGTGAGTCACTCAGCCCTGTGTCATTTATCACTGAGTCAAATCTCTGAGTCGACTCCTTTACATCGAGAGCTGATTTGAATCTGTAAACTCTTTCCTGGTAAGGTTGTTTGCTTGATGTTAACTGAATCGAATGAACCTTTAAGTCGGTCATGTTACTGATGAGGTGCAGCTCTGAAACATGTGAGTGCTATTCAGTGAACTGATTCAGATGATCTGACTCACTGAAAAGAGATGGAATTCCCATCACTACTCCACATCATCTAATGAGTCACTTATAACAGGAACAGAAATCAACGGATCAAACGAATCTGAACGCCCAAAGCGTCTTTTCCCGATTCCACAATCTGTCCCAAGTGTCAGAGAGACAGAGCACTCTGAAATCAACAGGAAACTCCAAACAAGAAAAAAACATTTACTTCCTTCTGATGTGCATTAAAGCTGCAGTCATCAAATGTTCACACACACACACACACACACACCGAGTTGCCCTTCACTTCACAGAACAGAATCCATTTCCTCTGTGATGCAAGAGCCTGTGGTAGAGAGAGAGAGAGAGAGAGAGAGAGAGAGAGAAAGCGACAATGCGTCTGTGTGTGTGTGTGTGTGTGTGTGTGTTTGTGTGTGTGTGTGTGTAAAACAGAGAACCACAACCTGTTTTTTTTGACTGTCCTTCGAAACCGAATACTGAAGGAGCACACACCCAGCCTGTGAGCAGTGCATGATGGGATATCAGCCCTGCTGAGTGACACACATCACTGTGTTTTTTAACACAGTGTTTATTTTACTCTCTGGAATCACACACACTTCCAAACCAGCAGCTAGTCATCAGATCACTGACATCAGCATTCTCATTAAAAATGTAACATAGTCAGCTAGCAGGTTTAAATTACACTGCTTTAACAAATCTAACTGGCTTGTCTTTTTTAAAGGTTTGTTAGGGGCGTTTCTCAGCTAAAGTGTTACGGGTGTGTTTCAGCTGAAGGGTTGTTAGGGGTGTGTCTCAGCTGAAGGGTTGTTAGGGGTGTGTCTCAGCTGAAGGGTTGTTAGGGGTGTGTCTCAGGTGAAGAGTTTTTAGGGGCGTGTCTCAGCTGAAGGGTTTTTAGGGGCGTGTCTCAGCTGAAGGCTTGTTAGGGGCGTGTCTCAGCTGAAGGCTTGTTAGGGGCGTGTCTCAGCTGAAGGCTTGTTAGGGGCGTGTCTCACCTGCAGGGACGATGACTCTTTTCTCCTCCGTGGTGCTCTGTGGACTCGTCCTGGGCTCCTGGTACGGCGGCTGATACGGCTGTTGTCCTCCGTCACTACTGCTGATGTGGCGACTTCTTTTAGCACCGCTGACCTCCACTGGAGACTCACGACTAATACACACACACACACACACACAATTTTATTTTGTTATTACTATTTTTATAGACCTCAGCACACACTGTCCTCTGGAGCAGGCTAGTTCTGATGTTGCTAAGTGCTAATAGACTAGCTCACATTATTCAGTGTCAGAGTCTCCATCTGCATCTTTCATTTCTTAATGCAGTGTTGAACAGCAGGAAAATCGGTCAGTGTGTCACCCTGATTCCCTCACCTGCTGGTCATCAGTGTTAAACTGAACAGCTAGCTGAAGGTTAGCTTAGAGAGCAGAAGCTGAACCTGAAGATTTTCAGGCCTCGCATTGGATCCCTTTTATAATTTGCATAACAGATCATGATTGGTCCAAAGCTATGTGGCTTATTTAGTGACATCACAAGTTGAGCTTGTCTGTAGCTCCACCCCCTGGTTCATTATTATTCAGAAGTTCTGAGGAATTATGTGTCGCAAACCAAAATAAAGTGTAGCTGAATATTTTAACATTATACACAAAACTATAGAATCAGAATCAAGTAAACATAATAAAGAAGTGTTTCATGTGTGTGTGCATGTGGGTGTGTGTGTGTTTGTTTGTGTTGTCGTTACCTAGCACCGTTGACGTGCTCATTTTTCTTCGCAGGATTGTTGGCTGACGTGTTCGTCCACTCAGACTCGGTGCTTTCCTCTGATCCCTGTCTGAATCCGGCCTGTGCCACCGGAGACGTGATCTCGGACTTCATGCTTCCAAACGTCGGCTCAAATATGGACTGATCCTCACTCACTACCGCCAGAGCTTCCTACAGCACACACACACACACACACATACACACACACATATGATAAAAAAGCATGCTTGGTACAGTGCAGCTCTGAGGATTGTGATGTTTTTTGTGTCTCTGGTGTTTCTGGAGCGATGATGTGTTTCCCATCTGAACTCGCTCATTGTTGATGTCTTTCCGTATTTAGATTAGACTTTATTCATGCAAGCGTATCCAGGCGGCGTCCGTTTATTGACTAAAAATATCTTCACACAGACAGGAAATGCAGAATTAGCACCGCAGTTTGCGAGGTCATCCAACACAGATGATGATGATAAACAGGGGCGGTGTTGGGGGGGTGGTGGTGGTGGTGTGTGGGGTTGGTGTTGTAGGTGTAGGGGTAATGGTAATGGTAATGTTAGCTAGCTGCTAGTTAATGACTAATGGGCTTTAAATTACTGCCATGGTTTCACTTACAGCACCAAGATAGTGAGATATCCACACAAGCAGAAGATAAAGCATTAAATCAGAATAAAGACGTTCTTGAACAACACTTGTGAGAAACGCGGTGTGTCTTTCGTTCCTTCTTCACAAATTTCTACGCCCATTTTCAGAAGCTTAAGGTGAAAACGTTCTGTTTCCATTTGGGTTCATTAAATCGCTTACAAAAGCCATGCTAAAACTGTGAGAAGGAACCAGTATGTGGCACACCATCATCCCTCACTCCTATTAAAGCTCATCACCTGTCGATCTTATTTGCATAAAATCTGCCCATGTTGTGTCACTAATGATTGCTCCGCCTCCGGAAATCACAGCTCTGTCTGGCCTTTTTTGATCATGACTCTGACAGGACAGCGTAAACACTAGAGAAGAAATCACTGCTGCTTTATTTAATAAGGAGAAACTTCTTTCGTATTTAAAGCTGACGCATAAATAACAGATCCCAGCCCCGCCCTGTGGGGTGTGTTAGGTCACACACATACACACCTGAGGAAATAAAAATCATTTCCCAAATCTAGCGACCGTTTTTTCCAGTGAATTTTATTAGCATTCCTCATCTGCTGCTGAATTCTGTGTAATGAGACATGTAACCTCTTCGGCAGGTTCTCCTGCGTCACAATGGACGATTAAATACAAAGCTGGCGCTGACCGTACGTGACTCTGACCGTACGTGACTCTGACCGTACGTGACTCTTATGTTTTATTATGTGGAATACAGTAAAGTGGTGATTCATCCTGCACCTTGCATGCGGATGATATCAGCACGTCTGCAGTGAGTGTGATAGACAATGCGGGGCGTGGTCAGATTTTAGGGGAATCCGGTCTGCAGCGTGTGGGGACCAGTTTATGAGTCTCACCGTCACCGTGGGGTCCAAAATATCTTTGGTGGTGTTTTTGTGTTTTTTCCGAATGACAGATTTACTCTAAACAAGATTCTACAGGAGGTGTTTGTGACTCAGATCATAATTAGACCTTGTTATTGGTAGGTTTGGGATCAGCATCTTGCTTTTTTCCTGAAAACTCTATATTTTCATTCATCTTTTTAAATCTAGGTTCTGGCAGTAAACTAGATCTTTTGTTTTGTTTCTTTCACAGAAGAGAAGGCGTTACGTTTCTGTTTTTCTTTAATTTTCAGAAAACGTTCTGTGTGAGTATACCGACAGCTGAGGGTTCAAATCTCAGACCCTACAGCGAGTGCGAACATTCTTCAGCCTGGAAGTTCCAGGTTCTGCTGTTATACAGATTGTCTGGTTACCAGTTTTCTTTTTTGTAAATAAAAGACAAATAAATAAATGGAGCACTTTCCTAAAAGGTTTTCTTCAGGTATATCTGTGACTGAACACTTAAAGACTCGTGCTGAATTGTTTTCCTGTCCTCTGTTTTGTGGAAGCTGTAATTATCCAATAAACCCTTAATGAACCCTTAATGAACTCTCAGTGTTCCTGTTGTAGTGTTTGTAGTAACTTGGGAGTAATTTATGTGCGGAGTTGGGATTCTAATTCTAATTCTATCAGAAAACTCTTTGTTCATTAGCTCAAACCCAGAACCTGTCAGGAGCTCCAGCTTCAGCTTCTCTGTACATGAAAAAAAGCCTTCCCTAAACGGTTCCTGAGTGTTCTGTTCTTCCTAAAAGGCATTTATTTAGCCCTAAGGGGTATTAACAGTGATGGGAACTCTTTGCTATAGGGTTCTCCATCTCTCTACAGAAGAACCCATCAGAGTCAGCTGTCAAAAAAACCTAAAAGAGCAGAAAGCAAGAGATTAGTGAAGGTCATAAGGCTGCACTGATGTCTGTTATAGCTAGCTAATCTGTGACTAGCATATGAGATTAATTATATGCTTTATATTAGCCTACTGTCTGTTAGCAAAGCGTTAGCGGTCAAGATAACAAAAAATCATCTCAGAAATCCTGTGGGCTGAAAAGAAAATGTTCAGATAGATGTGAAAATGTTTTAGGATGAAGAAAAGAAAAGTTTTGTAGTGAATCAGCTAGTCAGTTGTTAACGCTTCTAGAGTTTAGATAGAGATGTTAAACAATCAATCATCAATTTTTAAGCTCTGTACCCATAAACACACACACACACACATACACACACACACACTAAAACTCTCTAATAAAATAACAGCATTAAGAAGTCTAGGTTTTTAGACAGGGCTTTATAAAAGCAGACATTCAGCTAAAGTCAGACAGGAAGTCAGAAGTCAGAGCTGCTCTGGTATGTAAGAGTTGCTAAAAATCTTCTCTTTGATGTGTGTGTGTAAACCTCAGACGTGTGCTATATATTGAGCTGTGTGTGTGTGTGTGTGTGTTTGTGTTAGCTGGTGTGTGTTTAGAGAGGCAGTGTGGTGTGTTGCATTGTCCTCGGCGCTCGCATGCGTCACCGCTCTGAGATTCAGCGGCTCACAGGAAGTCCATCGTCCATGTGCACAGGAACCTTTTGGCTCGAGTCGGGAGTAACGGAAATGCAGAGAGACAGGGGTTGCTCAGAGCGGGAAAACTATTTACACCCAGGTTTAGGGTGTGGGCGGGGTCACCGGGCGGGAGGACGCCGCCTTCATCACTTCATTGTGCTCCAATTTTATTATAATAACAGAACAGAAAAATATTCCTTCATCATTGATTTCAGAGTCGCTTCCCCCAGCAGGATCACTGATCCATAACTGGATTCATTACCTCGATTCAGGGTGATGAGGGGTGGGGCTAGCAGCAGCCATCGTCACTGATTGTTTACACACGAACTACTTTATTCATGCGTATGACGGCGTGGACGCGAGCTGCCATTTTAATGCAGGAAACTGAGACGAACGAGGGACTGAACACTGTAATGACCACTAATGAAGTGTCATGGAAATGCTTTCCTAAACGTGACAGAATCACAGCAGAGTGATGACCGCTCTTAAACACCATCACGCTCGCTTTCTGCTAAAATAATCAGGAAGTTACAGAATTTATTCTTCTCAACACGATTTATTGAAAATCAAAGAGAAACTCTGACTTTTCTAGGTTAATAAAGGTAAAAATCTCCCACGTGATTAAACATCAAAAAAACAGTTCAGTACTCTAGAACCAGGGTTCCCTCTAGATCCACAGAGCGCTTCGGTACTTATTATGAATGTGTACAGTCAGATTTTGGATCTTTTCATACACAGAACAAGTTCTGATTAAAATTCCCACTTGGCAAAACTTAAACTTAAACATGAGTCCCCAGACCCCAGATGGAGAACCATGGTTCTAGAATCAGAACAGGGAACCCACTACTGGATAATTAAGTGTCTTAATGTCTGAGCTATAGAATATGTTGTAGAGTTCTGCATAACATCTTTAAAGGTTCTGAAAGGGATTACAGTAGAAACGATCAGGGTTCTAGGTGCTTTTAGAGACAGTCAGAAACCTCAGATCCATCTGCTTTAACAAACTGGACCTGTAGCTGAAAAATGTAATGGAGCTAGAACCGTTCAGAGACTCAGACACACCCTCACTACCTGGAGATAATCTTCACTTCACAGTTATAAAGCAGCACTGGAACTGTACACACTGATCTGATCTCAAACTGTACACACTGATCTGATCTCAAACTGTACACACTGATCTGATCCCAAACTGTACACACTGATCTGATCTCAAACTGTACACACTGATCTGATCTCAAACTGTACACACTGATCTGATCTCAAACTGTACACACTGATCTGATCTCAAACTGTACACACTGATCTGATCTCAAACTGTACACACTGATCTGATCCCAAACTGTACACACTGATCTGATCTCAAACTGTACACACTGATCTGATCTCAAACTGTACACACTGATCTGATCTCAAACTGTACACACTGATCTGATCTCAAACTGTACACACTGATCTGATCTCAAACTGTACACACTGATCTGATCTCAAACTGTACACACTGATCTGATCTCAAACTGTACACACTGATCTGATCCCAAACTGTACACACTGATCTGATCCCAAACTGTACACACTGATCTGATCTCAAACTGTACACACTGATCTCATTTAAATAATCCTCATTAATATAATTTTATTATTTATTCTGCTCACACACACACACACTCTCTCTCTCTTTTTCTCTCACTCTTTCTCTCTCTCTCTTTTTCTCTCTGTCTCTCTCTCTCCCTCTCTCTCTCTCTCTCACTGTCTCTCTCCCTCTCTCTCTCTGTCTCTCTCTCTCACTGTCTCTCCCTCTCTCTCTCACTGTCTCTCCCTCTCTCTCTCACTGTCTCTCCCTCTCTCTCTCAGTGTCTCTCCCTCTCTCTCACTGTCTCTCCCTCTCTCTCTCTCTCTCTCTCTCTCTCACTGTCTCTCTCTCTCTCTCTCTCTCTCTCTCTCTCTCTCTCACTGTCTCTCTCTCTCCCTCTCTCTCTCTCGCTCTCTCTCTCCCTCCCTCTCTCTCTCTCTCTCTCCCTCTCTCTCTCTCTCTCTCTCTCTCTCTCTCACTGTCTCTCTCCCTCTCTCTCTCTCTCTCTCTCTCTCTCTCTCTCTCTCTCTCTCACTGTCTCTCTCTCTCCCTCTCTCTCTCTCCCTCTCTCTCTCTCTCTCTCTCTCTCTCTCTCTCTCTCTCTCTCTCTCTCTCTCTCTCTCTCTCTCTCTCTCTCTCTCTCTCTCTCTCTCTCTCTCTCTCTCTCTCTCTCTCTCCCTCTCTCTCTCTCTCTCCCTCTCTCTCTCTCTCTCTCTCTCTCTCTCTCTCTCTCTCTCTCTCTCTCCCTCTCTCTCTCTCTCTCTCTCGCGCACTCTCTCTCTCGCGCTCTCTCTCTCTCTCTCTCTCCCTCTCTCTCTCCCTCCCTCTCTCTCTCTCTCTCTCTCTCTCTCTCTCTCTCACTGTCTCTCTCTCTCCCTCTCTCTCTCCCTCCCTCTCTCTCTCTCTCACTGTCTCTCTCCCTCTCTCTCTCTCTCTCTCTCTCTCTCTCACTGTCTCTCTCTCTCCCTCTCTCTCTCCCTCCCTCTCTCTCTCTCTCACTGTCTCTCCCTCCCTCTCTCTCTCTCTCACTGTCTCTCTCTCTCTCTCTCTCTCTCTCTCTCTCTCACTCTCTCCAGAAGTCATCATTAGTTACACAGAAGAATTTTATTTGTTTCTAATGAAGTTCTTGGTCAGATTTCTTTGTATTGATTTCAAGAGAAAACCCAACACATGCCTGAGGTCTTTGATGATGAAACCCCGTACACAGAGCTGGAGTTTGTTTTAGTGCTTCATCAAAAAAAAAACCCCAAAAAGCTGTATGATCCTCAGTCAGGACTCTAAACCAGATTATAATCTCTTACACTAAACTTCTCTTCACCACGTTAGATACCACATACCATCACATCAACCCGAGGAGAGCTCCTCAATCTCCAAACTATCAAAAATTCACTGTTCTCCTCGGAGAAGTTCTTCATGTAAATCATGAAGTTCAGCAGGCAAACAGATGAAGAGATGAAACTTAAGGAGAAATAAAAGAAATGATCTTGCCCAAGTTTTTCTCCACCGGTTTGTGGAGAAGATCTGTTAGAATCTGATGTGTTGATCCCTGAGAGGAATGGAGTGTGTAGATGGAGTGTGTGTTGTGTGGTGCTCCTCAGATGTGATGATGTTGGGGTGGAGCTTCACACTGACTCACACTCTGAATTTCTCTGCAGTCTGATTACACGCTTATAAAAAAGTGCAACAGGACGATCCATTGCTAAATAGCACTTCCTGTTGTGCTGCACGACTACTGCGACAGCAGACCTTTCTCTACCAGCTTTATAGAGTGTGATCTGAATAAACCAGCACTTCTTCTAAAAAATAAACAGGTAAATAAACTGTTTTTTTAACGAAGGAGTCTCCAGTTCTGTCATGTAGCTAGACAGAAACTCACTAGCTCACAAGCTACCTAGCTGACAAGTGTGAAGTCAGTGTTCTATATAATTTACACACTAAGCTAAACACACACACACACACACACGACAGCCATGCCGCAGGGTTCAGGAGGGGCGGAGTCCTCACATCACCTCTTCAGTCCATGTCCTCGTTATCTTGTTATCTCCATCTCCATCAGGTGCAGTCATTTCCTCTGATAAACAACTCAAAACCCTGACATACAGACATGCAGCAGATCTGTGTGTGTGTGTGTGTGTGTGTGTGTGTGTGTGTGTGTGTGTGTGAAGCTCCAGAGGCTTCAGGTTGACATGTAGAGCAGGCAGAAATCAGGCCAGTGGAGAAGTGAAAGCACGTCCAAAAAAAAAACCCCACACTCTGGTCTGAAAGGTTAGAGAGAAGAACTCGAGTCAGAAAAGTGACTCCTGCCTTTACACACTGCCCTTACACACTGCCTTTACACCCTGCCTTTACACACTGCCTTTACACCCTGCCTTTACACACTGCTCTTACACACTGCCTTTACACACTGCTCTTACACACTGCCTTTACACACTGCTCTTACACACCGCCTTTACACCCTGCCTTTACACCTTGCCTTTACACACTGCCCTTACACACTGCCTTTACACCCTGCCTTTACACCCTGCCTTTACACACTGCTCTTACACCCTGCCTTTACACCTTGCCTTTACACACTGCCCTTACACACTGCCTTTACACACTGCCTTTACACCCTGCCTTTACACACTGCCTTTACACACTGCCTTTACACCTTGCCTTTACACACTGCCCTTACACACTGCCTTTACACACTGCCTTTACACCCTGCCTTTACACACTGCTCTTACACACTGCCTTTACACACTGCCCTTACACACTGCCTTTACACACTGCTCTTACACACCGCCTTTACACCCTGCCTTTACACCTTGCCTTTACACACTGCCCTTACACACTGCCTTTACACACTGCCTTTACACCCTGCCTTTACACACTGCTCTTACACACTGCCTTTACACACTGCCCTTACACACTGCCTTTACACACTGCCCTTACACACTGCCTTTACACACTGCCTTTACACACTGCTCTTACACACTGCCTTTACACACTGCCTTTACACACTGCCCTTACACACTGCCTTTACACACTGCCCTTACACACTGCCTTTACACACTGCCTTTACACACTGCCTTTACACACTGCCCTTACACACTGCCTTTACACACTGCTCTTACACACTGCCTTTACACACTGCCCTTACACACTGCCTTTACACACTGCCCTTACACACTGCCTTTACACACTGCTCTTACACACTGCCTTTACACACTGCCCTTACACACTGCCTTTACACACTGCCTTTACACACTGCTCTTACACACTGCCTTTACACACTGCCTTTACACACTGCCCTTACACACTGCCTTTACACACTGCCTTTACACACTGCTCTTACACACTGCCTTTACACACTGCCCTTACACACTGCCTTTACACACTGCCTTTACACCCTGCCTTTACACACTGCTCTTACACACTGCCTTTACACACTGCCCTTACACACTGCCTTTACACCCTGCCTTTACACACTGCCCTTACACACTGCCTTTACACACTGCCCTTACACACTGCCTTTACACACTGCCCTTACACACTGCCTTTACACACTGCTCTTACACACCGCCTTTACACCCTGCCTTTACACACTGCCCTTACACACTGCCTTTACACCCTGCCTTTACACACTGCCCTTACACACTGCCTTTACACACCGCCATTACACTCTGCCTTTACACACTGCCTTTACACCCTGCCTTTACACCCTGCCTTTACACACTGCCCTTACACCCTGCCTTTACACCCTGCCTTTACACACTGCCCTTACACCCTGCCTTTACACCCTGCCTTTACACACTGCCTTTACACCCTGCCCTTACACCCTGCCTTTACACACTGCCTTTACACCCTGCCTTTACACACTGCCTTTACACCCTGCCTTTACACCCTGCCCTTACACACTGCCTTTAAACCTTGCCTTTACACACTGCCTTTACACCCTGCCTTTACACACTGCCTCCATTCTCAGACACACACAGTCCTAAGAGTCTAACAGTGAGAAAGACAAAAATAATGAAAAGTTATCTCATGTGTCTCATGATGAGGTTTTTACATCACACATTTATTTATCTTCTGTCATTTTCCCCCTTTATGACTGTACAGATGATTCTATTTCTATTTTTACTGTAATTCTATTTTTATTTTATTTGAACTGTATTGTATTTCTATTGTATTTCTTTTTTATTTAAATGTGATTTTTTTATATTGTAATTCTATATTATTGTAATTGTATTTCTATTGTAATTCTTTTTTTATTTTTAATTCCATTTTACTATAATTCTATTTTTGTTTTAATTGTATTTTTGATTTATTAATTATATTTTTATGGTAATTCTATTTTTACTCTGATGTAATCTCTCAGACAGTTGTAAAGCATGTCACTGTAAACTTTATGGTTAGAAATAAAATTAGAATGTATAATGATTTTCTAAGCCAAATTTCTTCTTTTCGGATGCTCTTTAAAATGTCGTCTCTGTCTGTAGAATTATCTCTGGCCTAAATATTTTGGTTTAATGAACTCATATCAGTTTACAACTAATCAATAAAACAGAGAAATTAGTTGAATTCGCTTTTTTGCACTCAGCCACGTTATTAGGAACACACATCTACACATCCAAATCAGCCAATCAGACGGCAGCAGCAGTGAGCGAGTCTGATCACACAGAGTTCACCTTCATACCATCACTAGACTGAGGAGAACATCTCCATCATCTCAAGGACGGGTCAGTATTCCAGAAACTGCTCATCTGCTGGGATTTTCACCCAACATCAGTGTCTTGAGTTTATTCAGAACGCTGTGAAGATCAGGAAACATCCAGAGAGCTTTGGGCAGAAGAAGAGGAAAGAGCTGGCCGATGAGAGAGAGGTGAGAGGTCAGGCAGGGTCAGGCCACTACACTGACTCTGATAAACTCTCCAGTGAGGAGCAAAAAAAACATCTCCACAACACACCCAAGACCATACGCAGGTCTCCTACTCTCAGCTGAGATCATCACTCTGAGACTGCACTGGACACCAGCTGACCCACACTGACCAGAGGAGCAGCAGACACACCACTCTGTCCCTCCGTCTCTGTCTTTCTCTGTCTTTTCCTTTTCTCATTATTTTCTTTTAATCAGTTCTCTCTCTTCCATCTTTCTTTTCTACTCTCCAACTCTTCCAGTTTCTCCTCTCTCACTTTTCTTTCTTTCTTTCTTTCTTTCTCTTTTAGTTTGTCTTTCTTCATCGCTTGTGTGTGTATGTGTGTATGTGTGTGTGTGTGTGTGTGTGTGTGTGTATCTAGACATTATTTTTTAGCTTTATTAATTCATCTCAGTATAATCACATGACTAGGCAGTGTATCACACCTTCATTTTAAATGCCACTTTGACCACACACACACACACACACACACACACACACAAACTCTCTCTCTCTCTCTCTCTGTGATGAACTCTGAGCTCTATAAGCCACTAATGCCACAACCGACTTCCTGTTCGATGAGTTTCATATCAGTGTTGCTGTGAAACCAAACATACAACTACAGAAAACACACAACACACAACCCGCTACACTAAACACACAACACACAACCTGCTACAGAAAACACACAACACACAACCCGCTACAGAAAACACACAACACACAACCCGCTACACTAAACACACAACACACAACCTGCTACAGAAAACACACAACACACAACCCGCTACACTAAACACACAACACACAACCTGCTACAGAAAACACACAACACACAACCTGCTACACTAAACACACAACACACAACCTGCTACAGAAAACACACAACCTGCTACACTAAACACACAACACACAACCTGCTACAGAAAACACACAACACACAACCTGCTACACTAAACACACAACACACAACCTGCTACAGAAAACACACAACACACAACCTGCTACACTAAACACACAACACACAACCTGCTACAGAAAACACACAACACACAACCTGCTACACTAAACACACAACACACAACCTGCTACAGAAAACACACAACCTGCTACACTAAACACACAACACACAACCTGCTACAGAAAACACACAACACACAACCTGCTACACTAAACACACAACACACAACCTGCTACAGAAAACACACAACACACAACCTGCTACACTAAACACACAACACACAACCTGCTACAGAAAACACACAACACACAACCTGCTACACTAAACACACAACACACAACCTGCTACAGTAAACACAACACACACAACCTGCTACACTAAACACACAACCTGTTACACTAAACACACAACCTGCTACACTAAACACACAACCTGCTACAGTAAACACACAACACACAACCTGCTACACTAAACACACAACACACAACCTGCTACACTAAACACACAACACACAACCTGCTACACTAAACACACAACCTGCTACAGAAAACACACAACACACAACCTGCTACACTAAACACACAACACACAACCTGCTACAGAAAACACACAACCTGCTACACTAAACACACAACACACAACCTGCTACAGAAAACACACAACACACAACCTGCTACACTAAACACACAACACACAACCTGCTACAGAAAACACACAACACACAACCTGCTACACTAAACACACAACACACAACCTGCTACAGTAAACACAACACACACAACCTGCTACACTAAACACACAACCTGTTACACTAAACACACAACCTGCTACACTAAACACACAACCTGCTACAGTAAACACAACACACATAACCTGCTACACTAAACACACAACCTGTTACACTAAACACACAACCTGTTACACTAAACACACAACCTGCTACAGTAAACACAACACACACAACTTGCTACACTAAACACACAACCTGCTACAGTAAACACAACACACACAACCTACTACAGTAAACACACAACCTGCTACACTAAACGCACAACCTGCTACAGTAAACACAACACACACAACCTGCTACACTAAACACAACACATACAACCTACTACAGTAAACACACAACCTGCTATACTAAACACACAACCTGCTACAGTAAACACAACACACACAACCTGCTACACTAAACACACAACCTGTTAGACTAAACACACAACCTGCTACACTAAACACACAACCTGCTACACTAAACACAACACACACAACCTGCTACCCTAAACACACAACCTGCTACACTAAACACAACACACACAACTTGCTACACTAAACACACATCCTGCTACAGTAAACGCAACACACACAACCTGCTACACTAAACACACAACCTGCTACACTAAACACAACACACACAACCTGCTACACTAAACACAACACACACAACCTGCTACACTAAACACACAACCTGCTACAGTAAACGCAACACACACAACCTGCTACACTAAACACACAACCTGCTACACTAAACACAACACACACAACCTGCTACACTAAACACACAACCTGCTACAGTAAACACAACACACACAACCTGTTACACTAAACACACAACCTGCTACAGTAAACACAACACACACAACCTGCTACACTAAACACACAACCTGCTACAGTAAACACACAACCTGCTACACTAAACACACAACCTGCTACACAACACACAACCTGCTACACTAAACACACAACCTGCTACAGTAAACACAACACACACAACCTGTTACACTAAACACACAACCTGCTACAGTAAACACACAACACACAACCTGCTACACTAAACACACAACCTGCTACAGTAAACGCAACACACACAACCTGCTACACTAAACACACAACCTGCTACACTAAACACAACACACACAACCTGCTACACTAAACACAACACACACAACCTGCTACACTAAACACACAACCTGCTACAGTAAACGCAACACACAACCTGCTACACTAAACACACAACCTGCTACACTAAACACAACACACACAACCTGCTACACTAAACACACAACCTGCTACAGTAAACACAACACACACAACCTGTTACACTAAACACACAACCTGCTACAGTAAACACAACACACACAACCTGCTACACTAAACACACAACCTGCTACAGTAAACACACAACCTGCTACACTAAACACACAACCTGCTACACAACACACAACCTGCTACACTAAACACACAACCTGCTACAGTAAACACAACACACACAACCTGTTACACTAAACACACAACCTGCTACAGTAAACACACAACACACAACCTGCTACACTAAACACACAACCTGCTACAGTAAACACAACACACACAACCTGCTACACTAAACACAACCTGCTACAGTAAACACACAACCTGCTACAGTAAACACACAGCCTGCTACACTAAACACACAACCTGCTACACAACACACAACCTGCTACACTAAACACACAACCTGTTACACTAAACACACAACCTGCTACACTAAACACACAACCTGCTACAGTAAACACAACACACACAACCTGTTACAGTAAACACACAACACACAACCTGCTACACTAAACACACAACCTGCTACAGTAAACACAACACACACAACCTGCTACAGTAAACACAACACACAACCTGCTACAGTAAACACACAACCTGCTACACTAAACACACAACCTGCTACACAACACAAAACCTGCTACACAACACACAACCTGCTACACTAAACACACAACCTGCTACACTAAACGCACAACCTGCTACACAAAACACACAACCTGCTACAGTAAACACAACACACACAACCTGCTATACTAAACACACAACCTGCCACAGTAAACACAACACACACAACCTGCTACAGTAAACACACAACCTGCTACACTAAACACAACACACACAACCTGCTACACTAAACACACAACCTGCTACAGTAAACACAACACACACAACCTGTTACACTAAACACACAACCTGCTACAGTACACACACAACACACAACCTGCTACACTAAACACACAACCTGCTACAGTAAACACAACACACACAACCTGCTACACTAAACACAACACACAACCTGCTACAGTAAACACACAACCTGCTACACTAAACACACAACCTGCTACACAACACACAACCTGCTACACAACACACAACCTGCTACAGTAAACACAACACACACAACCTGCTACAGTAAACACACAACCTGCTACAGTAAACACAACACACACAACCTGCTACACTAAACACACAACCTGCTAAACTAAACACACAACCTGCTACACCAAACACAACACACACAACCTGCTACACTAAACACAACACACACAACCTGCTACACTAAACACACAACCTGCTACAGTAAACACAACACATACAACCTGCTACACTAAACACACAACCTGCTACAGTAAACACAATACACACAACCTGCTACAGTAAACACACAACCTGCTACAGTAAACACACAACCTGCTACACTAAACACACAAACTGCTAAAGTAAACACACACAACCTGCTACAGTAAACACACAACCTGCTACAGTAAACACAACACACACAATCTGCTACACTAAACACACAACCTGCTACAGTAAACACACAACCTGCTACACTAAACACAACACACACAACCTGCTACAGTAAACACACAACCTGCTACAGTAAACACACAACCTGCTACACTAAACACAACACACACAACCTGCTACAGTAAACACACAACCTGCTACACTAAACACAACACACACAACCTGCTACACTAAACACACAACCTGCTACAGTAAACACACAACCTGCTACACTAAACACAACACACACAACCTGCTACACTAAACACACAACCTGCTACAGTAAACACAACACACACAACCTGCTACACTAAACACAACACACACAACCTGTTACAGTAAACACACAACCTGCTACACTAAACACAACACACACAACCTGCTACAGTAAACACACAACCTGCTACAGTAAACACACAACCTGCTACACTAAACACAACACACACAACCTGCTACAGTAAACACACAACCTGCTACAGTAAACACACAACCTGCTACACTAAACACAACACACACAACCTGCTACACTAAACACACAACCTGCTACACTAAACACAACACACACAACCTGCTAGACTAAACACACAATCTGCTACAGTAAACACACAACCTGCTACACTAAACACAACACACACAACCTGCTACACTAAACACACAACCTGTTACACTAAACACACAACCTGTTACACTAAACACACAACCTGCTACAGTAAACACACAACCTGCTACACTAAACACAACACACACAACCTGTTACACTAAACACACAACCTGCTACAGTAAACACACAACCTGCTACAGTAAACACAACACACACAACCTGTTACACTAAACACACAACCTGCTACACTAAACACAACACACACAACCTGCTACAGTAAACACACAACCTGCTACAGTAAACACACAACCTGCTACACTAAACACAACACACACAACCTGCTACAGTAAACACACAACCTGCTACAGTAAACACAACACACACAACCTGCTACACTAAACACACAACCTGCTACAGTAAACACAACACACACAACCTGCTACACTAAACACACAACCTGCTACAGTAAACACAACACACACAACCTGCTACAGTAAACACACAAACTGCTACACTAAACACACAACCTGCTACACTAAACACAACACACACAACCTGTTACACTAAACACACAACCTGCTACACTAAACACACAACCTGCTACAGTAAACACACAACCTGCTACACTAAACACAACACACACAACCTGCTACACTAAACACACAACCTGCTACAGTAAACACAACACACACAACCTGCTACAGTAAACACACAAACTGCTACAGTAAACACACAACCTGCTACACTAAACACAACACACACAACCTGTTACACTAAACACACAACCTGCTACACTAAACACAACACACACAACCTGTTACACTAAACACACAACCTGCTACACTAAACACACAACCTGCTACAGTAAACACACAACCTGCTACACTAAACACAACACACACAACCTGCTACACTAAACACACAACCTGCTACAGTAAACACACAACCTGCTACACTAAACACAACACACACAACCTGCTACACTAAACACACAACCTGCTACAGTAAACACACAACCTGCTACACTAAACACAACACACACAACCTGCTACACTAAACACACAACCTGCTACAGTAAACACACAACCTGCTACACTAAACACAACACACACAACCTGCTACACTAAACACACAACCTGCTACACTAAACACAACACACACAACCTGTTACACTAAACACACAACCTGTTACACTAAACACACAACCTGCTACAGTAAACACACAACCTGCTACACTAAACACAACACACACAACCTGTTACACTAAACACAACACACACAACCTGCTACACTAAACACAACACACACAACCTGTTACACTAAACACACAACCTGCTACACTAAACACAACACACACAACCTGTTACACTAAACACACAACCTGCTACAGTAAACACACAACCTGCTACACTAAACACAACACACACAACCTGTTACACTAAACACACAACCTGCTACACTAAACACACAACCTGCTACACTAAACACAACACACACAACCTGTTACACTAAACACACAACCTGCTACACTAAACACAACACACACAACCTGTTACACTAAACACACAACCTGTTACACTAAACACACAACCTGCTACAGTAAACACACAACCTGCTACACTAAACACAACACACACAACCTGTTACACTAAACACACAACCTGTTACAGTAAACACACAACCCGCTACACTAAACACACAACCTGCTACACTAAACACAACACACACAACCTGCTACAGTAAACACACAACCTGCTACAGTAAACACAACACACACAACCTGCTACACTAAACACACAACCTGCTACAGTAAACACAACACACACAACCTGCTACACTAAACACACAACCTGCTACACTAAACACAACACACACAACCTGCTACACTAAACACAACACACACAACCTGCTACACTAAACACAACACACACAACCTGCTACAGTAAACACAACACACACAACCTGCTACACTAAACACAACACACACAACCTGCTACACTAAACACAACACACACAACCTGCTACAGTAAACACAACACACACAACCTGCTACACTAAACTCAACACACACAACCTGCTACACTAAACACACAACCTGCTACAGTAAACACAACACACACAACCTGCTACACTAAACACAACACACACAACCTGCTACACTAAACACACAACCTGCTACAGTAAACACAACACACAGAACCTGCTACACTAAACACACAACCTGCTACACTAAACACAACACACACAACCTGCTACAGTAAACACAACACACACAACCTGCTACACTAAACACACAACCTGCTACAGTAAACACAACACACACAACCTGCTACACTAAACACAACACACACAACCTGCTACACTAAACACACAACCTGCTACAGTAAACACAACACACACAACCTGCTACACTAAACACACAACCTGCTACAGTAAACACAACACACACAACCTGCTACACTAAACACAACACACACAACCTGCTACAGTAAACACAACACACACAACCTGCTACACTAAACTCAACACACACAACCTGCTACACTAAACACACAACCTGCTACAGTAAACACAACACACACAACCTGCTACACTAAACACAACACACACAACCTGCTACACTAAACACACAACCTGCTACAGTAAACACAACACACACAACCTGCTACACTAAACACACAACCTGCTACACTAAACACAACACACACAACCTGCTACAGTAAACACAACACACACAACCTGCTACACTAAACACACAACCTGCTACAGTAAACACAACACACACAACCTGCTACAGTAAACACACAACCTGCTACACTAAACACAACACACACAACCTGCTACACTAAACACACAACCTGCTACAGTAAACACAACACACACAACCTGCTACACTAAACACACAACCTGCTACAGTAAACACAACACACACAACCTGCTACACTAAACACAACACACACAACCTGCTACAGTAAACACAACACACACAACCTGCTACACTAAACACAACACACACAACCTGCTACAGTAAACACACAACCTGCTACACTAAACACAACACACACAACCTGCTACACTAAACACACAACCTGCTACAGTAAACACAACACACACAACCTGCTACAGTAAACACAACACACACAACCTGCTACACTAAACACAACACACACAACCTGCTACAGTAAACACAACACACACAACCTGCTACACTAAACACACAACCTGTTACAGTAAACACACAACCTCCTACACTAAACACACAACCTGCTACACTAAACACAACACACACAACCTGTTACACTAAACACACAACCTGCTACACTAAACACAACACACACAACCTGTTACACTAAACACACAACCTGCTACACTAAACACAACACACACAACCTGTTACACTAAACACACAACCTGCTACACTAAACACACAACCTGCTACAGTAAACACACAACCTGCTACACTAAACACAACACACACAACCTGTTACACTAAACACACAACCTGCTACACTAAACACACAACCTGCTACACTAAACACAACACACACAACCTGTTACACTAAACACACAACCTGCTACACTAAACACAACACACACAACCTGTTACACTAAACACACAACCTGTTACACTAAACACACAACCTGCTACAGTAAACACACAACCTGCTACACTAAACACAACACACACAACCTGTTACACTAAACACACAACCTGTTACAGTAAACACACAACCCGCTACACTAAACACACAACCTGCTACACTAAACACAACACACACAACCTGTTACACTAAACACACAACCTGCTACACTAAACACAACACACACAACCTGTTACACTAAACACACAACCTGCTACACTAAACACAACACACACAACCTGTTACACTAAACACACAACCTGCTACACTAAACACACAACCTGCTACAGTAAACACACAACCTGCTACACTAAACACAACACACACAACCTGTTACACTAAACACACAACCTGCTACACTAAACACACAACCTGCTACAGTAAACACACAACCTGCTACACTAAACACAACACACACAACCTGTTACACTAAACACACAACCTGCTACACTAAACACAACACACACAACCTGTTACACTAAACACACAACCTGCTACACTAAACACAACACACACAACCTGTTACACTAAACACACAACCTGCTACACTAAACACAACACACACAACCTGTTACACTAAACACACAACCTGTTACACTAAACACACAACCTGCTACAGTAAACACACAACCTGCTACACTAAACACAACACACACAACCTGTTACACTAAACACACAACCTGTTACAGTAAACACACAACCCGCTACACTAAACACACAACCTGCTACACTAAACACAACACACACAACCTGCTACAGTAAACACACAACCTGCTACAGTAAACACAACACACACAACCTGCTACACTAAACACACAACCTGCTACAGTAAACACAACACACACAACCTGCTACACTAAACACACAACCTGCTACAGTAAACACACAAACTGCTACACTAAACACACAACCTGCTACACTAAACACAACACACACAACCTGCTACACTAATCACAACACACACAACCTGCTACAGTAAACACACAACCTGCTACAGTAAACACAACACACACAACCTGCTACACTAAACACAACACACACAACCTGCTACAGTAAACACAACACACACAACCTGCTACACTAAACACAACACACACAACCTGCTACAGTAAACACAACACACACAACCTGCTACACTAAACACAACACACACAACCTGCTACACTAAACACACAACCTGCTACACTAAACACAACACACACAACCTGCTACACTAAACACACAACCTGCTACAGTAAACACAACACACACAACCTGCTACAGTAAACACAACACACACAACCTGCTACACTAAACACAACACACACAACCTGCTACAGTAAACACAACACACACAACCTGCTACACTAAACACAACACACACAACCTGCTACAGTTAAAAAAACCCAAACACACACAATCTGCTACACTAAACACAACACACACAACCTGCTACACTACACACACAACCTGCTACAGTAAACACAACACACACAACCTGCTACAGTAAACACAACACACACAACCTGCTACACTAAACACAACACACACAACCTGCTACACTAAACACACAACCTGCTACAGTAAACACACAACCTGCTACACTAAACACAACACACACAACCTGCTACACTAAACACAACACACACAACCTGCTACACTAAACACACAACCTGCTACAGTAAACACAACACACACAACCTGCTACACTAAACACAACACACACAACCTGCTACACTAAACACACAACCTGCTACAGTAAACACAACACACACAACCTGCTACAGTAAACACAACACACACAACCTGCTACAGTAAACACAACACACACAACCTGCTACACTAAACACACAACCTGCTACAGTAAACACAACACACACAACCTGCTACAGTAAACACAACACACACAACCTGCTACACTAAACACAACACACACAACCTGCTACAGTAAACACACAACCTGCTACACTAAACACAACACACACAACCTGCTACACTAAACACACAACCTGCTACAGTAAACACAACACACACAACCTGCTACAGTAAACACAACACACACAACCTGCTACACTAAACACAACACACACAACCTGCTACAGTAAACACAACACACACAACCTGCTACACTAAACACAACACACACAACCTGCTACACTAAACACAACACACACAACCTGCTACACTAAACACAACACACACAACCTGCTACACTACACACACAACCTGCTACAGTAAACACAACACACACAACCTGCTACAGTAAACACAACACACACAACCTGCTACACTAAACACAACACACACAACCTGCTACACTAAACACACAACCTGCTACACTAAACACACAACCTGCTACACTAAACACTAAACACACAACCTGCTACACTAAACACACAACCTGCTACACTAAACACACAACCTGCTACACTAAACACAACACACACAACCTGCTACACTAAACACACAACCTGCTACACTAAACACACAACCTGCTACAGTAAACACACAACCTGCTACAGTAAACACAACACACACAACCTGCTACACTAAACACAACACACACAACCTGCTACACTAAACACAACACACACAACCTGCTACACTAAACACAACACACACAACCTGCTACACTAAACACACAACCTGCTACAGTAAACACACACAACCTGCTACACTAAACACAACACACACAACCTGCTACACTAAACACACAACCTGCTACACTAAACACACAACCTGCTACAGTAAACACACAACCTGCTACACTAAACACAACACACACAACCTGCTACACTAAACACAACACACACAACCTGCTACACTAAACACAACACACACAATCTGCTACACTAAACACAACACACACAACCTGCTACACTAAACACAACACACACAACCTGCTACACTAAACACACAACCTGCTACAGTAAACACAACACACACAACCTGCTACACTAAACACAACACACACAACCTGCTACAGTAAACACAACACACACAACCTGCTACACTAAACACAACACACACAACCTGCTACACTAAACACAACACACACAACCTGCTACAGTAAACACAACACACACAACCTGCTACACTAAACACAACACACACAACCTGCTACAGTAAACACAACACACACAACCTGCTACACTAAACACAACACACACAACCTGCTACACTAAACACACAACCTGCTACAGTAAACACAACACACACAACCTGCTACAGTAAACACAACACACACAACCTGCTACACTAAACACACAACCTGCTACAGTAAACACAACACACACAACCTGCTACACTAAACACAACACACACAACCTGCTACACTAAACACACAACCTGCTACACTAAACACTAAACACACAACCTGCTACACTAAACACAACACACACAACCTGCTACACTAAACACACAACCTGCTACACTAAACACACAACCTGCTACAGTAAACACACAACCTGCTACACTAAACACAACACACACAACCTGCTACACTAAACACAACACACACAACCTGCTACACTAAACACAACACACACAACCTGCTACACTAAACACAACACACACAACCTGCTACACTAAACACACAACCTGCTACAGTAAACACACACAACCTGCTACACTAAACACAACACACACAACCTGCTACACTAAACACACAACCTGCTACACTAAACACACAACCTGCTACAGTAAACACACAACCTGCTACACTAAACACAACACACACAACCTGCTACACTAAACACAACACACACAACCTGCTACACTAAACACAACACACACAATCTGCTACACTAAACACAACACACACAACCTGCTACACTAAACACAACACACACAACCTGCTACACTAAACACACAACCTGCTACAGTAAACACAACACACACAACCTGCTACACTAAACACAACACACACAACCTGCTACAGTAAACACAACACACACAACCTGCTACACTAAACACAACACACACAACCTGCTACACTAAACACAACACACACAACCTGCTACAGTAAACACAACACACACAACCTGCTACACTAAACACAACACACACAACCTGCTACAGTAAACACAACACACACAACCTGCTACACTAAACACAACACACACAACCTGCTACACTAAACACACAACCTGCTACAGTAAACACAACACACACAACCTGCTACAGTAAACACAACACACACAACCTGCTACACTAAACACAACACACACAACCTGCTACACTAAACACACAACCTGCTACACTAAACACACAACCTGCTACAGTAAACACACAACCTGCTACACTAAACACAACACACACAACCTGCTACAGTAAACACAACACACACAACCTGCTACAGTAAACACAACACACACAACCTGCTACACTAAACACAACACACACAACCTGCTACAGTAAACACAACACACACAACCTGCTACACTAAACACAACACACACAACCTGCTACACTAAACACACAACCTGCTACAGAAAAAACACAACAGTGTGTGTAACTTGTATGAAAACGGCAGTAAGTGAAGGATGAAGGTGAGAAAAAAAGGGGCGTGGCCAAAATTTGTCTCTTCATTACGGCTTAAATTCCTTCACACAGTCAAGTTTTTTTTCTTCAACGTGAACTACAGCATTTCATCTTCTAATGAAACTTAATTTTAAGAAACCCAGAGCTCTGAATCACACACACACACACACACACTTGTTTTTGGTCAGTTTTTGTTAATAAGAATTGTGTTTAGTTTTGAGTTTAAAATATTTAATCAGTAAGAATTCAGACATTCTGTCTTTCACTTCATCCACAAATGCTAGCCATGCTAATCATGAAGAGTCGTGCTAGTCTGAGAGTCACCAATTAGCATCATGCAAAAGATGTTAAAATGGTCATTTATTTATTTTCATTTTATTTTTTAAATCAAATCCTGTAATTAAATTATTTTGGCAAAAAGTGATAAAAATGCAAGTGAACGTTAATAACGCTTCTTTACTCTTTATTTACACTGACCAGTCTCTGACCGATTCTCTGACTCCGCCCCTAACCGAGTCAAAACACTGAACACGTCACGCCTCTCTTTCCTTTTTACTTTGAACAGAACAAGAAAGAAAAAAGAAAAAGCGCTTCACTTTCAAAAAATAAATAAATAAATAACATAAACAAATGATAATAATAATAATAATAATAATAATAATAATAATAACAACAACAAAAAAGAGCGAAATGTGCGTGACTATTTCCGGTCAGTGTAACAGTAACAGTTTGTGTTTCGTTTTCGCATTTTTAGGCGTTAAAAATAGCTTAATATATAACTTAATAAATAATAAATAAACTTAATAAATATCTGAACACCTGGCCTAGCGGTCATTCACTCGAATTAAATAATCTGACATTACATTATGAAATATAAATCTATTTTATTCAATAAACGCACCGATTTTAGCTGAACTACACAAAAATATCAAATAGATTGTTCTGTTACAAATATTAAATATAAAAAATAATGAAATATAACGAATTATTTTCATTAAAAATAAATAAAACCAAAAATACATTTCGTTCATTTTCAGTCCGTTCATGAAATAAAAAAAACTGAAATATATTTTATTTAAAAAATGATCATTTTATAAACAGTTTTTTGGTCATAAATCGAAATTGTGTTAATTTTATTTTAATCCTGATGTAGTTTTATTTTTGAGAGAGAATGTTTTTGTGGGTAAGAAGAACTCAACATGGAGGACATCTTCATCATCTCTACTAACCTGGAAGATCAAATTCATCCAAAATCATTCAATTCGTTTTATAGAGAACAACAACAACAACAACAACAAATAATAATAATAATAATAATAATAATAATCTCATTCATCTGCAGAAATGTTACTGCATCAGTAGAAGAAGAAGAGCAGAATATAAACAAACATTTTAGGAACATTCTTCTGTTTCTTAAAAACACATTTTAGAAGTTTTTTAAAAAAAAATAATTCTGGAAACTAATGACTATTAAGGTCACTGCTGTAAGATTTTATTTTCTGACGTGATTTTGAACGAGGGGGTGTTAAAATGTGCATTAACATAAAATACAGAACAAGGTCGGAGAGGTTTGGGGATGAATGTACTGAGAGAGAGAGCGAGAGAGAGAGAGAGAGAGAGAGAAAGCAGAAGTTGAGCCACTGCTGATTTTGCAAACAGACAAGCAGCTGCGCTGCAAAAAAAACAACTGCAACCTTGCGGTTTCACAAGTTTTAATCATTCTCATCAACAGCAGTACGAGTGTGTGACAGTGTGAGAGAGTGCGTAAGAGTGTGTTTGTGCAGCAGATGAATGCACTTTGCCACTAAAAAATTGGGTACCAAAATGGTGAACAATAAACTGGCACCACAAAAAGTTTCTTTTTTTTTTTTTTTTTTACAGTCGCTGTTTGTCGGATCTGTGTGTTTTCTTTCTCTCGGGTGTGCAGGAGCGGAAGTGTGTGCAGTGTGTGCGGAAAGTGTGAGCTCTGAGGCAGGAAGTGTGTTGAGCTGAGATAAGGCCACCTGCATGACTGCTCATTCCTTAAAAAACGGGAAAAATAAAGAAAAAGGGAAAAGAAAAAATGGAATCATGTCTGTGTGTGTGTGTGTGTGTGTGTGTGTGTGTGATTTCATTTCATTAGAAAATCCATGAAGCTGTGAATGTAATTGACATCATTTCATCTGCAGAGTGTCACACAGAGCTGCACGCATCACTCCCCTGATTTATCCTAAGCCTGCAGCACTATTTCCAGCTCCTCTTTTGTGCGTTTGCGTAAAAATAAAAGATTATTTCAGAACCTCGGTCCTCCGCCTCAGCGCTCACGAGCTGCACGACTTTTTTTTTGTTTTAGACATTTTTAAAAGATAAAAATAAATTCCTTCAAATCACTTTACACTCGCCTGATATTTCTGAAAGCTACACTACTTCCATCAGCTCTAACATTTTTTCATATTTTCAGCCATTTCTGGATTTAATTCGCGTGTTATTAGTTTATTTATTATTTATTACACAACAAAACATTTAATAATTATTAGGTGTTAATGAATGTGTTTAGTGTCTACATGTATATATTAATCGAGAGGATTTTAAACACACACAAAAGCGCGAGCTTTACAGCCACATGCTTCAAAAAGTTCCTCCAGTTACACAATAAAAAGTCCTGAATGAACTCTCCACACTTCAGAACACGCTTCATGACGGTCTCACATTAGCATTCCTGTGCTAACGCAGAAACCATGGCCGTTATTTCAACACTGATGGATTTCAAAAGCCAGATCCATGCGCTAGCTGTAAAAAAAATCTATACTAATAAGAGAAGATTCAGAGCTACGCGACAAATCAACATTTTCACTGCAGGAAGTAATAAGCACATGAACACGGCATTTGTGTGCACGCGCCAATCCGCCGCCGTGTGTGTAAGATGTCATTAAACACTCGAGGTGTCAATTAAACGTCTTATCCCACGCATCTGTGTCCTCTGCTCACGATACAGGACAATAAATAAATCAGAACAGATCAGATATCAATAAGAAGTCTGATTTTATGGCCAGTGAGTGAGTGAGTCCGGAATGCGCGTGCTTATGGCGCGCGACACCTGCTCCAACTTCACGCAGCTTTCCCTCCACTTTCCTCCATCACCATTATTACTGGTATTCTAATGAGTATTAATAATATTAATATCGTGCATCAGCACCAGCGCGCGCGCTTCTGGATTCACCGGGAGCGCGTGTAGTGGTGAACATGCATGGAACAGAGGATGAGCGAAAAAAAGGACAATAAAATGAAACACAGCAAAGGCGTGAGTTACCGTTTGCGGCGCTCTCCGGTCTCCATTCCGTGGTGTGTGCGTGTGTGTGTGTGTGTGTGTGTGTGTGTGTGTGAGAGAGAGAGAGAGAGAGAGAGAGAGAGAGAGAGTTTTTTATTCTGAGTGTAAAACTTGTAGCGGTTTCTTGTTGTTATTAAAGAGGCGACATTCAACCACGAACGGGAAGGAAGAGGAAATTTTATACGAGAAGGAAAAGAGCTGCATCACACACCGCCTCGTTGAAAAGAGAGAGAGACAGAGAGAGAGAGAGAGAGAGAGAGAGAGAGTGGGTGCGCACACACACACACAACACACACACAAACACACACATGCACTGTCCAAAATATCCAAAATATCCAAAAACTACTGACCTTAATAGTGCAGTCCATTCCGGGTGTGTGTGAGGTTCATGGAGAGAGTTACAGAGTTTTGCGCATTTGGAGGTGTTTAAGCTGCACTGCTGCGCGCGCGCTTTCGCTCATTTACAGGCTGCTGCTGCTGCTGCTGCTAATTTTTTCACATAGAGACCATAAACCGGATGGCAGAGGGTTTGGTTTTTTTTTCTTTGAGCTCTGCTTTCTAAATTGGGAAGTGAAGTCACACACACACACACACACACACGAAGAAGAAGAAAAAGCACACAGCTCTACAGTCTTACTGCTGAACTGTTTTCTCAAAACTAAACACCAAACTGATCAAAAACAAAACAAGTTATTTGTGTGTGTGTGTGTGTGTGTGTGTGTGCGGTCATTTTCTTTTCAGTTTACTTAATTCGCCATAGAATGATTCAGTAATAATAATAATAATAATAATAATAATAATAATAATAATAATAATAAAACACGTGGATGTTATTTAAACACCGGTTTGATTAAAACAACTGAACTGGTTTTTTTGTAATGTACAATAAATGAATGAATAAATAAATAAATAAATAAATAAATAAATAACGGCGTATAATAATATAACCATATAAATAAAAAAAATAGAAATCGTACTAATTAACATAAAAAGATGTACTGTTATGATGTAAAACATCTTTTTTTCAGCTTTAGGGAGAAAAGGGAGCTGGAGCTGGTAGCATCACGGGCACGTGCGTGTGTTTCACCTGAGAGGAGGAGGATGGTCATCACTGGTCATTATCCTCATACTATTAAATGATCCCTACATTATTTTCGAAAGATTCTTTATTTATTTATTTTATTATTTTGGGACCCTAAAGGCCTGTGTGTTAAATATTATATTCTTATTTTATATTATATGTTGTTATGTTACATTATCCAGATGATTGTGTGTCCAGAATGATTCAAAACGAACCCAAATCATTTAACTCACACACACAGGGATGTGTTTATTAACCAAAATCTTTTCAGTTTGTTTATTTATTTTATTTTATTATTTATTTCCCCCGGTTCTGTGTTTATCCGATTACGTGTAGAGTCATAATGAAATAATGAATTTGTTTTGTAAAAGTTATTACTTTTACTGAGGAAGTGTAAACGCTTGTTTTTGTGAAAGCGATACACAATCGTGCAAATAAAAAAACCCAAGTGTTTAGTTCAGTCTTCATACATTCCGCTATTTTGATATTTTCATGATGAAGGGATTAAAGATGTTAAAACCCGAACTGAACTTCATCCACGTGGAGAAAATTCGTGAAAGTTTTTTTTGTGATGAATTTCAGAGCGGAAGTTCGACAGTGCACGTGCCAACGCAGCTGAGGTCAGGGCGGCGGAGTGGGTTCACGAGATCGTGTCTGGAATCAGAGTTTTTGTTTGGGTTTATTCCGCTGGTTTAAGTCATTAAATCGCCTTTTCCTTCCGCCTTAATGAGCAGCGGTGACGTCATGGGTATTAGTATCCAATAATAAACTTGATTTGTGACGAGTGGGCGTGTACCGTATCCGCCAAAAAAACTGGGAGGTTAATTAATAACAAATGTCTTTGGTTTTATTAGTTTGTTAATACAGATAATAGCCACGTGACCAAAATCACACTGTTACGTCCAATGTTGGGTAGTGTGTGTGTGTATGTGAGTAGTGTAGTGTGTGTGTTGTGTGTTGTGTAGTGTGTGTGTGTATGTGTGTTGTGTAGTGTGTGTGTATGTGTGTTGTGTAGTGTGTGTGTGTTGTGTAGTGTGTGTATGTGTCAAATTCAAACCAGAGAACCAATCAGAATCATCAGAATAGCACCACTTTAACAAACTCGAACAACAAATTAATATTTATTCAACATATACTAGTTTTTTTAAAGAAAATATTCAGATTCTATTTGTAATCTTTAACATTTTCATAAGTAACTGTAATTTTAATTACATATTTTTCTAAGTAACTGTAACGAGTTACTGTTACATTTATTTTGTAATTAAGTTACGTAACGCCGTTACATGTAACTAGTTACTCCCCAACACTGGTTACGTCATACTACACACTACACAAATACTCACACTTAGAGCTAATCTTTTACATTTCACTAAAACAACAACAACAACAACAACAATGACTGACAATGACTATAAGAACAACAGGAAAGGATAAAAAATATCTACCTGAACCTGCATTAGCACCAAAAATTCACTGCAGAAACAATTAAAAACTCCAGAATTTATAACATAAAAGACTGGAGTTAAGCAGGAGGAGACTTCCCATACTTCCTGTTTGAACTTTATCCTGTGAGTTAGTCTCTGTGTTTTTTAAATTTGTATTTCAGCTATATTTTGGCCTAATTAACTAAATCAGCATCATTAAAGCTCAGAAAACTATAAACTAATTTCGAGTACTAATTTCAGCCACATGAGCTGGGGTCTGACGTCTGGGTAAGTTTATTATCAGAGCAAAGTAATGCAGTGGAAATGATTTATACAGCCGAGGAAATTCCCAATTAAAACACACACATGATCCAAGACTCCTTCCTCCATGTCAAAGCACATCAATGGAGAATTATCTGGATGTGTGTGTGTGTGTGTCTGTCTGTCTGTGTGTGTGTGTGTGTGTGTGATGTGGTGAAGGAGTCTCCAGTGTCAGTGCTGTGTATCAGTGTGTGTGTGTGTGTGTGATGTGGTGAAGGAGTCTCCTGTGTCAGTGCTGTGTATCAGTGTGTGTGTGTGTTTATGTGTGTGTGATGTGGTGAAGGAGTCTCCACTGTCAGTGCTGTGTATCAGTGTGTGTGTGTGTGTGTTTATGTGTGTGTGATGTGGTGAAGGAGTCTCCACTGTCAGTGCTGTGTATCAGTGTGTGTGTGTGTTTATGTGTGTGTGATGTGGTGAAGGAGTCTCCACTGTCAGTGCTGTGTATCAGTGTGTGTGTGTGTGTGTTTATGTGTGTGTGATGTGGTGAAGGAGTCTCCACTGTCAGTGCTGTGTATCAGTGTGTGTGTGTCAGTGTGTGCAGTGTAAACAGAGGAGTTTACACTGCTTTATGGCTCTCAGTAATATGAGCAGCTGAGATTATTCTCTCTTATTAACCTGAAGGCTGCTGAAGGAAACAGTGTTTAAAGCTGACAGAACGGAAGTGACGACAGGAACTCACTTCTTCAGTAGATGTTCACTGATTGTAGCTCTAAATATATATATATAAACACACAAAAAACACTGATTGTTGCTCTAAGCCTTCACTCCAAACACCAGACATTGTGTTGTGATATGAGAGGAATTAAACACTTGTGTGTGTGTGTGTGTGTGTGTGTGTGTGTGTGTGTGCTGTGAGATGTTTATAGAAATGTTTTATTTCGTATTAATTTAGCTAACTGTAAATAATCCTTCCACCAG
>NC_080732.1:19889349-19906849 GCF_019097595.1 Hemibagrus wyckioides | reverse complement strand
CTTCAAATTAAGTTCTTCTTTTTCTTTCTTTCTTTCTTTCTTTCTTTCTTTCTTTCTTTCTTTCTTTCTTTCTCTCTCTCTCTCTCTCTCTCTCTCTCTCTCTCTGTTTTTGTTCTGAAGATGTTATGCTCTCTGCCCTCAGATGGAGATCCAGTACCAGTCTGGTTATTACACTGAGGACTTCAGGACTCAGGAGGTTCCTGTTGGATTTGATTTCAGTTCATATGGTAAGAAACTCCTCAGAATATTTAGTGTTGTGTAGGTGATATAAAGATGACCGGATGAAAGTCTGACCGCAGGACCATCTCTCTTCACATGACATCAGAATGAAAATTTCTCTCTGCAGATTTTTTATTTCTGTTAAAGCAGAGGTTCTGAGTACATTTCTGCTTGTTGGAATATTGTTATATTTTTATCCCGTAACGAGTACGTGTCTGTCGTCACAGTGAGCGGTCAGTCGTTTCTGTGGTTTAGATTTTTCTCTGCTCACGTTTCCTGAGTGTTCGTGCAAAACATTTCCTCTGTCCTTCAACTGTAAAGCCCTAATCTCAGCAGCTCTGTCACAAACACCACACTGGGCCTTGACACACCACTGCTTCATGAGCGGTCAGGAAAGACACCGGGGTTTTTGAGGACGCAGCGAGGACACGGGGTGCAGAAAGGCAGAGACACAGAGAGGGGTTGCAGGTTAAAGATACACTCGGCATTTTTTTTCTTTTTTCTCGCGGCTCCCTCCCTGTTTTCCTAATCCTTTCCTCCAGACTTCCTTCTTGAACAGATTTAGCAGCCCCTCTCCTCCCCTTTTCATCATCCCTCCATCCTCGGCCCGCTTCCTCCCTTTTTTTGCAGTTTATACTAAAGCTCGCACTGTAGGGTGGGGTCAGTCCACCGCTTGGAGAAATGACCAGGGCTCGGTTCTTGTTTTGTTCACAAATTTGTTGGGAAAGACGACAGAAGAGACGTTAGGACCTGATTTTGAAGCTCATTGGTGGTTGATGATGGCGGGATTCATTCACTGTCATATTTCTAATAATGTACCCACAGACTACAATGGTGAAGACCTGTCCTTTTTATTAGACAGTAAAGGACCGGGTCAGTCGCAGTACACGGACACCTACGCAGAACCACACAAGGACCACATCAACACCTCCAAAGGTAAGTCAAATCTCTCTCTCTCTCTCTCTCTCTCTCTCACACACACACACACACACACTTCCTCTGCTGCAGAGTTCCTTCAGCCTCAAGGCCATTAAGTGTAACATTAAGAGTTAAAAACACAGAGTCACCTGATTTAAACCTCACGTCTCTGAGGCTCCTAACCACACCCAGGGAGTTTATTCTCCTTAATGTAATTCAGCTCAATCCTGGAGGCTGTGAATGCTAACCAAACTGTAAATAAATTATTTTAAAGGTTGATCCCAGTGCTGGAAAAGATTAATGAAACGATTAACGCAGCACCGAATCTCAGAAGACTTTTTTTATTTATTTTCCAGACAGATGATCAGTGTGTTAAAGATGAAATCCTGCAGGAAGACAGTGGGACATGTGTTAGCCGAAACCTCTTAGCGAGATTTATTTGAGTCTGTGCAGCTTAGTAAACCTTGAGCTGTGACTCAGAAGGTCAAAGGTTAGCTCGCAGGTGGTGGACTCACTGGTTCTGCGCTATGGCTGCATCCTGCTTTAACGCCACGATGACAGATTCTTTAGCATGCTATACTTATATATATATATATCATGTAGCATAAGGGCTGGATAGCTACCTAGCATTCTTGCTAAACTGCACATGCTACAGTGTTTCATCGCTCTGTTAATTAATTCAGTTTTTCTTCTTCTAGTTAACTTCACGGACCCTGGATTGTTTAATCTGGACACTTTCCCAGAGTTTAGCAGCTGGACATCATACACTAACGGTAAGTGCATCAATCTTCTGGTGAAATATCATCATATCATCATAGAATGTACAATTATTATAATACACACACACACCCACACCCACACAGTATATATAATTTCTAGGTATTCTGTACCTTATGTTTAAAATAGTGGGTTTACTGGACATGATCTCCCGGGTATTACGGATTGGAAGTTGCCAAAGCAGTGCTACATGTAAACAGTTACCCTGGAGACCAGCGTGTGTGTGTGTATGTGTGTGTGTGTGTGAAATCGACATCTAGATTGTGAGTGTTCATTGTAACAAGTTCGTCTTCCCTCCTCAGCTCCAGACAGTATGGTGATGGACAGACAGTCTGGAGGTTTTCAGGACTCTGCCACTCAGACGTATCAGAGTCTGTTTCCGCCGTGTCCATCGTCTCAGAGCAGCTCGTTCGGCTCGACCGTGGACGCCAGCGGACTTTACCGACCTGCCAAAGAGCTCGGTCACGGAGCAGCGTCTGGTTTAGAGCATGCAGGTACGACACGCGATGAGGCAGGCTGTAGATAAACATCTGTATTAGCGTGGGTTTGACCTTTTCTGCACAGACCCTAGCTAACTCCTCATCTTCACTGCAGGTGACACAGAGAGGACCTACGGTTTATATGAGACGGAGACCCAAATCAAGGCTGTTCCGTACTGGACGGATTATTCCTCCTCGGGTTACTGCAGCCAGCTACTCGCTCATCCTCCCTCGTCCTCGTCTCCGGCTCCTCTCACGCCTGAGACGTTTTCTCCTCGTGTGGTGAAGAGACGTAACACCACGTCTCAGAGACTAGACCGAGATGGCGAGGTGCCTCCGGGGATGTCTGCTTACCCAGGTGAGATGTTTTTACAGGAACTGTAACTTTTAATGGTCCAGTGGTATCTTCTCTGAAGAACCTGTAAATTCCATGTTTCACACTTAAAAAAAAAAGATTAAAAAAAAATCTTTGAAAGAACCAGTTGAGGAACCTTTTCAGTATGTAAATGATTCAGACTTCCTGATCTGATGATCTCTGCATGCTCTGTTGACAGGATCAGGACCAATTCAGCTGTGGCAGTTCCTCCTGGAGCTTCTCCTAGACTCAGCGTGTCACACCTTCATCAGCTGGACTGGTGACGGCTGGGAATTCAAAATGTCCGACCCTGCAGAGGTACGAGAGTAACAGTCCTCCATTTCACACCAGATTCCCAATCAAACGTCATTCATTTTATTGTACACCACAGCGCTGAGTTCTGGACTCTGAGTGATGGTCAGGTGTCGATGAATTCTCTAGAGCAGCAGCTCTGACCATAGTGCAGGTTTATAAAGCAGCAGTTTGTTCACAGTGACATGGGCAGCAGACGCTCCACTGATGATAAACAGATTAAAAATTGTGTCTTTGTCGAGATGGTGAAGTTTTCTTAATATGTAGATACGTAGCTGTAGGAGTCTCCAAGGTCAGTCGACTTTATGTTCATACTGTTATATTATCATACTGTTAACACAGCTGTTATAACACAGCTGTTATAACACAAGTCAGAGCATAAACTTCTCAACATTAGATGTAGCTGTAAAGGATAAAAATATTCCAGGTCTTTTATTTAGTGAATGAAGGTTCAGGTCATTGTCGTGTTGTAAGAGGAATAAAACACTCGGCACACGCTGCTCTGCTTTACTGCATCCTGCTGTTGATTCATTTACTCTAACTGCATGACCCCCACAGTGTTATTCTTTACCTCGTATAGTCCACTTTACTGCAGTAGCCTGTTACCTTCTGTTTGTGTAGTGCACTCAACAGCACTGTCTCATTTCAATTATTTATTTTAAATAAAATGAGCGTACCACTTCCTCAGACTTGTAGAGGATGATGAAGAGCAGAGGACTGACCATATGTCTCTCGTGCAGGTGGCGAAACGATGGGGTCAGTGCAAGAACAAACCCAAAATGAACTACGAGAAGCTGAGCCGCGGCCTGCGCTACTACTACCACAAGAACATCATCCACAAAACGGCCGGCAAGCGCTACGTCTACCGCTTCGTCTGCGATGTGCAGAGCATGCTTGGGAAAAGCGCACAGGAAGTTCTGTCCAGTATGAACATCTCACCACTGAATGCTGGAACGCAGACGCCGGTAAAGTCCGAGGAGACGCCGGACGTCTGGCAACATTAACAGACTCCGCTAGAGAAAGGAGGCGTTTCACAACATGCCCAGGTTTTACACGTCCTCATCGACTTCTTCTGGAAGTGAACACATGAGCACTTGCATCACAAGTGGACAAGATTTTGATGCTAACTTCCTGATTAGCCAGTGTGCTAATCAGATCAGTTCTCTATCGCTCACACTGATACACACCTTCAAAAAGTAAACCGCAGCACTGCCTTCCGGATCATTCTAAAGTAACCGGACAGATCTCACGATGGCCGAGCGCTCGCAACCACGAGGAAGTGGACAAGGAGGAGACAAAAGCAGTATTGGAACACAGCCTTATCTAAGGAACTCAGGATCAGGCTTCTTCAGAGTTCAGTGTGAGATTCAGAGCAGTTTCTCTCTTCTACACTGAGAACTTTGACCTGTGGATGGTGGGTCGCCATGGAGATGACTCGTTCCACTATAAAGTGTCGAAATAATCATGATGAACTTTATATTTGATCTTTCTTTTTTTTAAACTCGGACTTTATCAGGACACAAACGGAGACCTTTACGTTTCCACTTGACCCGCGTCCTCAAGTAATCAATGCAATTTGTCATCTTTCTAAACATATCTACTGTGTGTGTGTGTGTGTGTGTGTGTCTGTGTGTGTGTCTGTGTGTACTAATGTGGTTTACTACCTCTTTGAACGTCAAAACACCATCAACTTTTGTATTCTGAGTGATTTAAGTGATTTATGTCTTCAGATCAATCATCAGATTGTGTGTTAATGTAAATAAATTGTTTGATTAAAGTGTTTTCTTTGTTTATTCATCCGTTTAAATTTCAGACTTTATAATTCTGAAAAGGTTTAAAAAGAAAGTGTAAGTCAACAAATTGATAAGATGTGAGAAAATGTGAAAATGTGTTTAAAAGTTCATTTGCTTAAAGATAAAGAAAAATACATTAGCATATAATAGTTATTTGTTTATCAGATAATATTGATAAATAATAATATTGGTGGTGGTGGAGGCTCAAGTTCAGGCTCTCAGTCATTGACCGGAAGATCTGGGTTTTGGGCCCCAGCACTGCCAAGCCGCCTTGAGCAAGTACACCCCCCTCCCCCCACCGCACACCAGGGGCACTGCATCATGGCTGACCCTGTGCTCTGACCAAAACCTCCAAGGACGTGAAGAATGAATTTGACTGTGCAGTAAGGTATACGTGACAAATAAAGACAACTTAACTCAAATAAAGAGAACCCCACAGCTTGCTACTCACATCACTAACAAGGCAGAAGATTGCATTGCATTCTGTGACTCTCTCTGAACACACACACACACACACACACACACACACACATAAACTGAACTCTATTTTTATTTAGGGCTCACTTCTTCCTGGTATTTGGGCTCTTTCTCTTCTTCTGCTTTTTGATTGCTTTGATCTTCATGATCTTCTGGCTTTATTTTACAAGAGATACCTTATTTAGTTTATGTAGATCACAGTTTTCTTCTTTTCTACACATTCACACTGCATCCTGCAGGACACAAAAAAATTTATATCTAAAAATATATCTCTTTTAAATATCCCTGAGGGCCCACTGGTGGTCAGGGGGCACTCGGGGTCAGTTTATATCACTGCAGAAGAAATCAGACCCTGATTGTGACTGTGTCTACTCTGTAGTCAGTGCGCTGGTATTAACATCTCCCCACTGCTACTTCACAGGGATGTGAGAACCCTCACTAAACACCTCCCAAACATCTCAACATCAGCATGTGTGTCAGGGTGAGTGTGTGTCAGGGTGAGTGTGTGTTTTAGGGTGAGTGTGTGTCAGGGTGAGTGTGTGTTTTAGGGTGAGTGTGTGTTTTAGGGTGAGTGTGTGTCAGGGTGAGTGTGTGTTTTAGGGTGAGTGTGTGTCAGGGTGAGTGTGTGTTTTAGGGTGAGTGTGTGTCAGGGTGAGTGTGTGTCAGGGTGAGTGTGTGTCAGGGTGAGTGTGTGTTTTAGGGTGAGTGTGTGTCCGGGTGAGTGTGTGTTTTATGGTGAGTGTGTGTTTTAGGGTGAGTGTGTGTCAGGGTGAGTGTGTGTCAGGGTGAGTGTGTGTCAGGGTGAGTGTGTTTTAGGGTGAGTGTGTGTTTTAGGGTGAGTGTGTGTCAGGGTGAGTGTGTGTCAGGGTGAGTGTGTGTTTTAGGGTGAGTGTGTGTCAGGGTGAGTGTGTGTCAGGGTGAGTGTGTGTTTTAGGGTGAGTGTGTGTCAGGGTGAGTGTGTGTTTTAGGGTGAGTGTGTGTTTTAGGGTGAGTGTGTGTCAGGGTGAGTGTGTGTCAGGGTGAGTGTGTGTTTTAGGGTGAGTGTGTGTCAGGGTGAGTGTGTGTTTTAGGGTGAGTGTGTGTCAGGGTGAGTGTGTGTCAGGGTGAGTGTGTTTTAGGGTGAGTGTGTTTTAGGGTGAGTGTGTGTCAGGGTGAGTGTGTGTCAGGGTGAGTGTGTATCAGGGTGAGTGTGTGTTTTATGGTGAGTGTGTGTTTTAGGGTGAGTGTGTATCAGGGTGAGTGTGTGTCAGGGTGAGTGTGTGTCAGGGTGAGTGTGTGTCAGGGTGAGTGTGTGTCAGGGTGAGTGTGTGTCCGGGTGAGTGTGTGTTTTAGGGTGAGTGTGTATCAGGGTGAGTGTGTTTTAGGGTGAGTGTGTGTCAGGGTGAGTGTGTTTTAGGGTGAGTGTGTATCAGGGTGAGTGTGTGTTTTAAGGTGAGTGTGTGTCAGAGTGAGTGTGTGTCAGAGTGAGTGTGTGTCAGGGTGAGTGTGTGTCAGGGTGAGTGTGTGTCAGGGTGAGTGTATATCAGGGTGAGTGTGTGTCAGGGTGAGTGTGTGTCAGGGTGAGTGTATATCAGGGTGAGTGTGTGTCAGGGTGAGTGTGTGTCAGGGTGAGTGTATATCAGGGTGAGTGTGTGTCAGGGTGAGTGTGTGTCTGGGTGAGTGTGTGTTTTAGGGTGAGTGTGTATCAGGGTGAGTGTGTGTCAGGGTGAGTGTGTGTCAGGGTGAGTGTGTGTTTTAGGGTGAGTGTGTGTCAGGGTGAGTGTGTGTTTTAGGGTGAGTGTGTATCAGGGTGAGTGTGTGTCAGGGTGAGTGTGTGTTTTAGGGTGAGTGTGTGTCAGGGTGAGTGTGTGTCAGGGTGAGTGTGTGTCCGGGTGAGTGTGTGTTTTAGGGTGAGTGTGTGTCAGGGTGAGTGTGTGTTTTAGGGTGAGTGTGTGTCAGGGTGAGTGTGTGTCCGGGTGAGTGTGTGTTTTAGGGTGAGTGTGTGTTTTAGGGTGAGTGTGTGTCAGGGTGAGTGTGTGTCAGGGTCAGTGTGTGTTTTAGGGTGAGTGTGTGTCAGGGTGAGTGTGTGTCAGGGTGAGTGTGTGTCAGGGTGAGTGTGTGTCCGGGTGAGTGTGTGTCAGGGTGAGTGTGTGTCAGGGTGAGTGTGTGTCCGGGTGAGTGTGTGTCAGGGTGAGTGTGTGTTTTAGGGTGAGTGTGTGTCAGGGTGAGTGTGTGTCAGGGTGAGTGTGTGTTTTAGGGTGAGTGTGTATCAGGGTGAGTGTGTGTCAGGGTGAGTGTGTGTCAGGGTGAGTGTGTGTCCGGGTGAGTGTGTGTTTTAGGGTGAGTGTGTGTCATGGTGAGTGTGTGTCAGGGTGAGTGTGTGTCAGGGTGAGTGTGTGTTTTAGGGTGAGTGTGTGTCAGGGTGAGTGTGTGTCCGGGTGAGTGTGTGTCAGGGTGAGTGTGTGTTTTAGGGTGAGTGTGTGTCCGGGTGAGTGTGTGTCAGGGTGAGTGTGTGTTTTAGGGTGAGTGTGTGTCAGGGTGAGTGTGTGTCAGGGTGAGTGTGTGTCAGGGTGAGTGTGTGTTTTAGGGTGAGTGTGTGTCAGGGTGAGTGTGTGTCAGGGTGAGTGTGTGTCCGGGTGAGTGTGTGTCAGGGTCAGTGTGTGTCAGGGTGAGTGTGTGTCCGGGTGAGTGTGTGTTTTAGGGTGAGTGTGTGTTTTAGGGTGAGTGTGTATCAGGGTGAGTGTGTGTCAGGGTGAGTGTGTATCAGGGTGAGTGTGTGTTTTAGGGTGAGTGTGTGTTTTAGGGTGAGTGTGTGTCAGGGTGAGTGTGTATCAGGGTGAGTGTGTATCAGGGTGAGTGTGTGTCAGGGTGAGTGTGTGTCCGGGTGAGTGTGTGTCAGGGTGAGTGTGTTTTAGGGTGAGTGTGTGTTTTAGGGTGAGTGTGTGTCAGGGTGAGTGTGTGTCAGGGTGAGTGTGTGTTTTAGGGTGAGTGTGTGTTTTAGGGTGAGTGTGTGTCAGGGTGAGTGTGTGTCAGGGTGAGTGTGTGTTTTAGGGTGAGTGTGTGTCAGGGTGAGTGTGTGTTTTAGGGTGAGTGTGTGTCAGGGTGAGTGTGTGTTTTAGGGTGAGTGTGTGTCAGGGTGAGTGTGTGTTTTAGGGTGAGTGTGTGTTTTAGGGTGAGTGTGTGTCAGGGTGAGTGTGTGTTTTAGGGTGAGTGTGTGTCAGGGTGAGTGTGTGTCAGGGTGAGTGTGTGTTTTAGGGTGAGTGTGTGTTTTAGGGTGAGTGTGTGTCAGGGTGAGTGTGTGTCAGGGTGAGTGTGTGTCAGGGTGAGTGTGTGTTTTAGGGTGAGTGTGTGTTTTAGGGTGAGTGTGTGTTTTAGGGTGAGTGTGTGTCAGGGTGAGTGTGTGTTTTAGGGTGAGTGTGTGTTTTAGGGTGAGTGTGTGTTTTAGGGTGAGTGTGTGTCAGGGTGAGTGTGTGTTTTAGGGTGAGTGTGTGTTTTAGGGTGAGTGTGTGTTTTAGGGTGAGTGTGTGTCAGGGTGAGTGTGTGTTTTAGGGTGAGTGTGTGTTTTAGGGTGAGTGTGTGTTTTAGGGTGAGTGTGTGTCAGGGTGAGTGTCCAGGGCCCTACATGGTCACTTACTTGCCACTCTGAACAATAACAAACAACTTCACTTTTCTGTTGTTACGTTAACGCACACAACTCGGACTGATACACTACACATTACTACCTCATACTGTGATCATTTGCACTGGTTCACTCTGTATATCCTACACTATTGTACAGTTATTGTCCCAATTTCACGGTATGTAGCATTTACACTGGTCTTTTTGCACATCCTGCACTAATATACTGTTAGTGTTGTTATTCTTATTTTAATTTTCTTGTTTCTAAACTGTTGCTATACATCAACGTTTATACATAGCCTTATAGCTTCTAGTTTGTGTGTAAAATTATGCTTCTTTTTCTTTATTACTTATTTATTTACTATGCTCCAGCACACTAAGACAAATTCCTTGTATATGTAAACCCTACAGTACCTGGCAATAAAAGTGATTCTGATTCTGATTCTGGTTAATTAGGGAGAGGGGGTAAACAAGAATAACACGTTTTGTAAGGGCATTTTTATGTAATATTGTTTAATAATAAACACAAACGAACACATGGTATGCAACTTTAGAAAATTTCATTCAGTCTTTTTTCTGACTCCTCCCATCATTTCAGAGTCTTGCTACTAAAAAAGGAGTTCATTAAATTCATGACATTTTCTCTCTCACAGGCATACTGTGGAATATTATCTCTTTTACAGCTTGTGTGTGAAGCAGTGTTGTGCAGATCCTTTATTATTATTATTATTATTTTACAATAATCTATATTATACTGCACCTTTATTTCATTCCTGATTTATGCTGCACTACTGTATGAATTATTCTTTGTTTATTTTTTTTATTTTTTACAGCTTCTCTTCTCTTATAGTTCTCTCATCTCTCATTCTCTCATCTCTCCTGCTGCTTGTATCTTGTCTACTTCATGCTCTTGGTGACTTTTCTATCCTATTTGTTTGAGGATGGAATCATCAGAGAGTATCTCCGAGCCTTGATTAAAACGGTCAGTTACCATACTAGTATTTCTAGTGCTGAGAATTCCTTTATCAACAGACAGAACAGCCGAATGATGGAGTCTGTTCTGGTCCATTGTTCCCCTAAACCATGACTGTATTTTATCTTAAATACTGCATTAGTTGAATAATAGAAAGTCATGATGTTCAGACTGTAATGTCTTAGTGCTTTAACAGTTTAGATTTTATTTAGATCTGTCTTTAGGATGATTTAATTTAAGGCTTTTGTACGTCTTGGGTATGGAATAATATTCCAAAGGGTCCTATATGTCAGGGGTTTTCAGAATCAGGGACAGTGGGCCTCCTTTTTCACACAACATACATTTGTTAGCGACTTTAATCAACTGTGTTAACATTAAATATTAGAAGTTAGATTTTTATCTGAATAATAAGATTGTTGTGTTTTCTGACATTTTTATTGCTGTCCCGTTTAAGGGCTGTAAGGTGTTTTAGTCACGTGGTGTGAAAGCGGCGCCGCGCAGACCGACGGGTGTAGGACATTAAAGTATCGCGAGAGCGGCTCTAGACCATATTCCAGCGCACACTCTCGCAATATTTTGGCGCGAGCGTGTGTGTGTGTGTGTGTGTGTGTGTGTGTGTGTGTGTGCGCGCGCGCGTGCTCGTGCGGAGAGAGATGTTAGTCAAAATCGTGTACGTTAAACGGCAACAGTGCTCTAATAAAACGATCAACATTTCATTAATTCCTCTACACTCCGGTGGCAAAATCTAGATTAAACTCATCCGGGACTTGAGCCCCGAATGCTTAGCCCTAGCGACGCCCCTGAGTGTGTTTTAGGGTGAGTGTGTGTCCGGGTGAGTGTGTTTTAGGGTGAGTGTGTTTTAGGGTGAGTGTGTGTCCGGGTGAGTGTGTGTCAGGGTGAGTGTGTGTCCGGGTGAGTGTGTGTCAGGGTGAGTGTGTGTCCGGGTGAGTGTGTGTCAGGGTGAGTGTGTGTCCGGGTGAGTGTGTGTCCGGGTGAGTGTGTGTCCGGGTGAGTGTGTGTCAGGGTGAGTGTGTGTCCGGGTGAGTGTGTGTCAGGGTGAGTGTGTGTCCGGGTGAGTGTGTGTCCGGGTGAGTGTGTTTTAGGGTGAGTGTGTGTCCGGGTGAGTGTGTGTCAGGGTGAGTGTGTTTTAGGGTGAGTGTGTGTCCGGGTGAGTGTGTAGCTGTTTTTTTTTTTTTATCCCGGAGCTGTGAGCCTGGAGCAGAGGTCCAGAGTTCAGTGTCACCTCTCTACAGGTTTAAACACCTCAGTTCCCGGAAGGAGGAAGGAGCTCTCAAATCTCCGCCCTTTTCACATTATCAGAGACACCTCCAGCTCCAGTTCAGGCTGTTTCTTGGTTTCTTTTATTTTTATGAATTACTAGACGATTCAGACGTTAGCGCACAATTTCTTTTTAAAAAGTTCACAGACAAACTGATGAGTAAAGTGACTGAAAAAGTCGGTGAATTAATCAGGACTTCATTCGGGACAAAAAAAAGCGCGCGCTTCGGATTCATCTTCTGATCCAGATCTGCACAATGTCCGGGGTGAGTCACTGACCATCTCATAACATCCGCTCACAGCAAAGTGAGAAACTGCTTTTAAATGATAATTATTTATATGATTGTGTTGTTAAGCTGTAGATTAGTGAGCGCGTGCTCTGCTTTCGGTTTCGCGTTATTGCTCTACGCGTAGATTTTCCGCCTTCGTGGCTTTACATGCCGGACACAAGAGGATTTTTCCGCAGCTCTTTAATTGTTTTAATGTTTTAAACGATTCTTAATAAAATTAAAGAGTCGATCATTGGAGATGGGAATGTGAGTGAAAAAGAGATGTTCTTTAAATAATGTTCATCTCAGAACCTACAATTTACATATCACTCTAAGAAAAGATGTGTAATGATTATTTAAAAAAAAGTTTCTCTTCTGGTGTTTTATAGTCATGCGAGAGAAATCCGCCAGATGTCGCTGTGTCGCCGCAGCTTAGCCGCCATCTTGTAAAGATTCAGATTCAGTGATAAACCAGTCCAAGGCTTTGGAGATAAAATGTGCTTTGACTCAGGTTTATTTTTAAAAACATATAACAGAAGTCAGTAATATGAAGTCGAAATGAGTTTAACAGAAATCTGTGTTATATGTAAAAATATTACGTGCTTTAATGATTATTATAATCATTGATTAACATAATACTAGATCTATAAAGCTAACGTCAATCATCAGAGTTACATCACTCTAAACACCAGCCTGACTCCACAGAACATGTGAACTCTAATCACATCACCTCATCTAGAGAATAATTGAAGAGAAGCATAAACTTCATCTAATCTTCTCTGTTTTGTGTTGTTTTTGTCCCCAGGGTGGATACATGGAGGTACGTGAACTTCACCCACTGTATAAAGCACGGTGTGGTTTCTGGACATTTATATGTTTGTGTTTAGGTTCTTTATATTGAATAACAATAAAATTTGTTCAGTTTATGGAGTGAGGTCATTATAATCTTTCTGTTTTTCTGCAGGTGGACAGCTGGAAGCCTTCACGGCAGTGTGGTAAAGAGACGTTTTATCTCTAATTTCAACAAGTCACAAAAAAACTACTGATTTTTTGTTAAAGGTGGCTATAAGCCAGAAATCTCACCCTGAAGTGGCAATAATTAAGGAGCAGGATGTAGAATTTTAGTGACACACTGATCCTGTTATTACTTCTTTATTACACTTCCACCCACTGTGTTATTGCTTACATATTAAACACTCAGAAATTAGATAGTGATGTAACAACATAATTATATTAGAACATCTATCTATCTATCTATCTATCTATCTATCTATCTATCTATCTATCTATAATATAAGGTTAATAAAGTCATATTATTAAAACCTTCTGGTTCTAGGTGCGGTCTTTATCGATCAGCACACAGACACGCTGATACAGAGAGCCTGTACTGTGGAACCCATACTGGACAAACTCCTGAGCCTGAACATCATCAATAACGAGGAGTACCAAAACATCAGAGCTGAGACAACACCTCAGAAACAAATGAGGGAACTTCTGATGGGGCCCATGAGGTCCAGGGGAGATTCAGCAAAGCAGGCGTTGTACAACACTCTGAAAGAACAGCAGCTGCACATGATGGAGGACCTCGGAGCTGCTTAACAACTCCACATGACTCAGAAGTGAGGGTTGAAATAATCAGTACATCACTGATGAATGAAATATTGTTCTGGATCATATAATAAATAAATAATTTTTAAAAACAACCAAAATTTACAGTGAATTTATTTCATGGCTTTATTTTATAGGACACTTTTGATATGCAGAATGAACTTTATTTCATCTTTGCTTTTTGCAAAAGTTCAATTCCTTCTGATGATCATTAAGAAGATCTAAAATATCTACATTACAGCCTATTTTTTAATATTAAAGACTGCTGTTAGATGTTAGGATCATAAAACACATTCATATTTATTTTATTTGGTTATTTACTCATTCTCAATCAAATGAAAAAAAAAAAAAAAGTATGAAGAAAACATTAAACCTGACAACATGCTAGAAATGAAAGTGTGGGTTTGTGTCTGCCAGATAAGTGTTAGCGTGTTAGCATTTCTAACATATCTCCAGTGTTTCTTATCTGATTTATTTATTCACTTCTTCACAGATGAGGCGAAAAACGTGGGCTATGTTGTTGGTGAAGAAAAGCAGACAATAATTACACAAATGAACACTGGACTTTCTCTTGCTTTATCACAGAACACAGCCAACGTTCCTGTCCAGTCGTCCTGAGGGAAACTCATCAGACGTACACTCTGTAGGTTCCCTTTAAAGTGCACTAAAATAATTATGCCTACATACTGATTAGCACAGCTCTAAACAGACTAACTAACTAACTAACAGTAAGTATGCTAACATAAACACACATGCTAATAAGTAAACAAAACTGAAAACTAGTGTTAGGCTGATTTAAATAACTAGCATAAGAAAAGGCTAATGTACAAACTAGCAATAAAGTAAACAGACTAAGTAAACTAACGTTAATAAGAAAGTAAATATGCCTACTGACAAACTAGCATCCCAGTAAACATGCTAATGTACAAACTAGTAGTAAAGCAGGTAGATTAACCAATAAACCATCATCAGTGAATGACCCATGATTCCGTTATCAGTGAATTTATTAACATTTAAGACTTTAAAGATATTTCTTCTTGTGAGCAGCAAAGTGTCCAGGATTCATCACTGCTTAGAAAAACAAAACAAAAAACAATCAGTTAGAACAAAAGGAACTGTCTTATATAATAAATACATTTTATACAGTAAGAATATATTCACTGACCACAGTGCAGGCTACTCTAGATGGACTCCATCACACGTGTCCTTCGAGTCAATTAGCCTTAGTGTGAAGAGAGTGGAGAGAAAAATGCAAAAACATTTTCAATGGAAACAAGTCAAACTTTACAGAGCGGCTATTTGGTCAGCGGCTCATGTAGTGTTTTTGATAACAAAATAAAAGTCTCACTGTTTTTTGGAGCGCAGAGCTTTTCTGGCCTCGCGAGCTTCGTTCTCGGCGTAAATTTTCTTGTAGCAGTAAATCAGCACCCCGATCAGCCACAGCTGCAGAAACACAATGATGACGTACATCATGATCTCTGAAATCACCGCCGTCAGCTCACGATTAGCTGAAGAGAGAGAGAGATAAAGTAAAATGATGAAATGTCTCAGACAGATCAGGTGACTCTGCTCCAGGAACACGGTTCTTCAAACGATGTCTGAAGACCTCCCTTTTCCTGAAGCACTTAAACTAGCTCTTAACTTTCCCTGTTTTTATGTATTGTTACATGTTTAAAAAAACACCAATTTTAGGCTAATGGAATCTTAAGTCTGTAATCTACTGACCCAGTGTTAATGTATTCACTGATAGAGACTTAAAGCACGTTTGTATATCGTGTTACTTTATCCTGCGTGTGGATCTGAGAAACTGTGCGAGAGAGATCGCAACTATCATGGAGACGCAGGTTCGAACCCTGCTTTGGGCGGAGTCTCCTGATCGTTACATCGTGTTCCTGCAATTAAAAGCTTTCTAGAATGTACATGCCCCGCCTCCAGGGGCGTGTCTTACTGCTCATCAAACATGGTTTGTCTTCACACATTTTACATCTGGTTATAAATATTTGCATTCCATTTGTTTTATAAAAATCTCATGTAGATAAAATAATTGTATTTTTATAGTTGTGTTCTAAATGTTCTAAATGACAGAATATGAAGTGATTCAGCAAATTAAAGTCAAACTGATCCAAATTTATTTCTGTAGATAAAAAAATAGCAAAAATATTGTATCAAATGAATAAGTTTTACTGAAAAATTGAGTAGAAATGATTGAAAGCGTCATTAAAAAAAAGAGAAAAGTAAAGAAATGAGGTTACCTTCAGCCAGGACGGTGAGCTCCACTGTTTTCTTGATGGTCACGTGTTCGTCGTGAAGCGGGAGAGAGAGCGTGCGCTCGAACGTGCAGGTGTAGGTGCCGGTGTCGTTAAAGGTGACGTTCTGGATGGTAATGGCTCCGATCTGGAGATCCGACGTTCCTTTAGTTCCGCTCCACTTGAGCCGAGACTCGAAGTCCTTGTGCAGGATGGTGGAGGTCGGGTAATCATAACGGAAGATCTGCAATCAGGAGAGAGAAGCTCACTGACGCTACGCTCACGCTAACAGGACATTATAATGCTGGCGCTCATGTGGGCGTGGCCTGTCCAGCAGGTTTAAATTACAATGAGAGCTAAACTGTAATTAAACATTCGTCTAAAGCTGAATAATTAAACCCAGGCTAAATAAAACACTGATCAGCGACTACATGTGTGGTTCTAGAGCCGTAGACAAGTGAGCTAACTGTGCTAACTAGCTACATACGCTAACCAGGAGCTCCAACGATCTTTGCTGCACACATTAAATGAGCAGACACATCGTAGGATTTTATCCATTTTTGTGTCTAATAGTAAAGAGGATCTGAAGTCATGAGTGAGGGACTGAGGAACCGTCTCACCCACTGACCTCGGCCCCAGGAACCAGTCCAGCTGACCGCTTAGATTTTCTTGCACCAAATTTGCATAGAATAATTAGATTTGTTGCTCACTACAGTGAACGTCGGGAATGGATAAGGGAAAAAATATAAACTTAAACATTTAGAAAATAGATGGATTTAAACACCTTAAATGTAGTCAGTAAACAAAGTGTGTTTGGTGCAGAAACTGGACCGTAATTTCACCACTAATGGTCACTAGAGATGTGCTGCAGAACTAAAGAAGCAACTGGACACGGAACATGCTAGCTTAATGCCACCGATTAGCATCAGGTGACGCGTCTAGAGGCGGTGAGCAGAGGCACTGACGTGGAAGGACTCGTCTCCTCCGAGGGGTTTAAAGTGCCAGTCCACAGTCGCAGTGCCGACCACTTCCTCCCTTCTCTTACAGGAGATGCAGCCCAACAGGAAGTCCTGTCCAGCCACCGCCTCCGTCATGGAGTCCACCTCGGCACAGCTGCCATCACACCCCTGTGCTGCAGGGAATAAACACCAGGAGGCACAATGAGTAACCAGAAACACATGATGGGAAAAATTCTGTCTCGTTCTGATAATGATAATAATATTGTTTTCTGAGTTCTGGACTCTGACTGGTGGATCAGGTGGTGATTAATTCTCTCTAAAAGCAGCTCTGAACGTAGCACAGGTCTATTGTAATGCATTGCAACGGTGGAAACTCTGCATGAACAAATAAAATAAAACGTGTGTAATGCTTGATGTAGTGCAGAGATGTGTTTATTTATCATGTATGGAAGGAGTCTCCACTTTCAGTGCTTCACAGCTTCAGGACAGAGGAGTTTCTGATTCTTTATGTGTTTATTTAGAAGTGAAAGAATAAAAAGAGACTTCTGAGGGAACGAGTGTTTATAACTGTGAGAACAAAATAACTCCCAACATTCCACAACACTAATGTAACTATAAATGGATAAAAACTACGAGGTGTAACACTTAATAAACTTACCCAACATCAGAATGAAGCAAAAAGCCCAGAGTGACGGGATCTGCAGTGACATTTTCCGAAAACTGGGTTTTAAAACGGATTGATAAATGAAAAGGTTCCAGATGTGGAGTGTCACAGGTTTGGTAAACATGTGAGCCGGAACCTTTCCTCCTCGGTCAGGGTGAGGTCTGCATGTCCTCCGAGTAAATCAGGGAAACTTTCTGAAACTTCTCTCACGTTAGAGGTTTAAACACTGCAGTAAAACCCAGAGCTGTGTGTGTGTGTGTGTGTGTTTGGGAGTGTTGTGTGTCTTCCTGTGTGTAGCAGAGCTAAGTTTAGCCCGTGTGAATCTGTGTGTGTTCATATGACACCACCGTCACGCTGCACACCAGCTCGCAATCCGAGAAGTCAGGAGCGGCCATGGCTTTCGAGATCAGATGCAAAATTTTACACAAATTTACACAAATGTTCCCGTGTCTGCTGTGTGAGCTCGGAGTGGACAAACAACGCAGGGTTACAAGCAGAGGTCAGCAGGAGGCGTGGCTTTAAAAACAGCCTTATTCTGTTGTTTTATTTTAATTTACAACAAATAAACACCATAGA
>NC_080732.1:19871849-19886849 GCF_019097595.1 Hemibagrus wyckioides | reverse complement strand
ACTCAGAGGATCAGAAGCTTCCACACACACCGTACTGTTTGAGACGCGGAACCAAAGCGGATCCAAAGCGGAACTAACCAAAACTAAACCAGAACTAAAGCTGATCCATAATCTACAGCTTCAGCGCAGTCATTTACTGGAGGCACTAAAGGGAATTAAGGTAAGATTTAGAAACATCAGAATGATATTTTATTATTTTGAATAATCCATGACTTTCCCTTTCTTTTCATACATTTATGCTCTTGATTTGAGGACATGTTGCTGAAGTCCACTGCTAAAGTAATGCTAACAGTGTTAATAATAATAATAATAATAAGAAGAAGAAGAAGAAGAAGAATTGTGTGTAATATGTTTATTTCTTTATGCATATCCTTGTTATTAGCATTTTTTTTGGATACTTTATGGATTTCCGTCAAGTTTTATTCATGTCAAAAGTGATCAAAAAAATCATTTTGGTCAGAAATTAAATTTACAAAATGTTTTTAAAGCGTGGTCATTCAGTAAAGACATGTTCACTGTCTGTATTTTAGCTTCTTGGAGCTGAACAGATAATAGAAGTCTCTCCCGCTTACACTCGCCTACACCAAATGACAAGGAGCTTCCTGTCCAGCAGCAGTGGTTAGTTTCTCTTTCTCCTGAGAACTTAAATATAGATCCTTAATAATGTGTAGAGAGATTTCATCTTCAAAACCTCATCATAAAAGCAGTTAATGTTAACTGATGTCATGTAGCAGAAGGGAGGAGGCAGTGCAGGTGAAGGTGCAGGTAAAGTTTATTTAAAGGGCAGTCGTTCAAAAACAAACAACAGCACAGAGATAATCCACAACACAGAGAACCAGAAACCAGGAAGAACATATTACTGAACACAAGGATTTAAACACTCACACTACATAAGGGCTGAACTAACTTAAACTTAACCTAAACTTAACTCCCTGCAATCAGGAAGAGCAATCAGGAAACCTCAGGAAATCAGGAAACCTAAGGGAGAGAAGCGGCATACTGCAGAAATGTCTAGACCAGTGCAATATCAATAATAGATTTTTTTCAGAATACGTTCTGTAAATGTCCGACTGAACCCTCTGTGTACTTTCATTATTTTAGATTTCAAGGAGTGAACCTCTCTCACGATGGGAGTTCAGGGACTTCACAGCTACATCGAGAGCAATAGTGATTTCCTGAAGCCTCGCTGCTTTAGAGAAAGCAAACTCATCATGAACGGCTCCAGTTTGTACTACTCCCTGTACTTCAGGTCACATCTGGACCAAGCACACGGCGGAGATTATGAAGGCTTTGAGAAAATAGTTACGCTGTTTTTCAGAAATCTCCGAATCTGTGACATTGAGCCCTATGTGGTCCTCGATGGAGGGGACGACGTCAGCGGCAAAAAATTCGAGACCCTGAAGACGAGATGCCAAGAAAGAATCAAAAGAGCCAATGCCTTGTCCAGGGGTCGGTCAGGAGAAAGGCTACCCATTCTCACCAAAAATGTCTTCAAGCAAATCCTCCACAAACTTGGAATTCCCTTCATTCAGTGTCTGGCAGAGGCGGATTGGGAAGTAGCCGCATTAGCCAGTGAGTGGAACTGTCCTGTTCTGTCCAGCGACAGCGATTTCTACATCTTCAACATCAAGAGCGGATTTTTGCCCATCCAGCATTTCCAGTGGAGGAAAGTGAGCCAGCTAAGACACAATTTTAAAAATTTCATCCCTGCCAAGTCATACCGTGTTGTAAACCTCTGCGCTGCTTTTAACCGCATGAATAAATATAATCTTTCACTTTTCGCCGTCATCCTGGGCAACGACTACACCAAACTGGACAAAAGTGCATTTCCAAACTTCGCAAAGTTCTCAACTAGACCTGGAGGAACCGCCCAGGTGGATGGCGTACTTGTGTGGTTATCACAGTTCCCCGGCCCGAAAGAAGCCATCGCTGCTCTCCTCAGCCCCCTGGGGAAGAACAAGAAATCAAGCAGCATTAGAAAAGCAATAAATCAGGGGATGGCAGAGTACAGACTCGGTCCCAGCTCCATTGGTCAGTTCTTCATGAGCGGAGAACCCCAGACAGTTCCTTTAGGCCCTTTACAGAAGCTTCCTGACTGGACTCTGAGACCTCTGGCAGAAGGCAAGCTGGCTTCCACCATCATTGATGTGGTGACACTGCAGAGGGTCATGCTAAACACCCAGGTGGAGGACTTTGAGCTGAGAAGCAGCAGCGAGACGTCTCGGCTGATACGACAGGTGATGTACGGTGTACTGCTGTGTACCAGGTGGCAGGAAGTAGGGAAAGGCGGCAGGTCTTCTGGAGAGAAACAGCAGGCTGACGTGGAGGAGTACAGCAGGCAGGGAATGACGCTGACCAGCTCCATGGTTCCAGCGGTTCTACCAGGAAATGTAGTGACACACCTTCATCTGGACTCACTGTGGGAGGTAAGATAAGATAGAACTTTAATAATCCTGGAGGAAATTCTTTTGCCAGAGACTGCTTCAGACAACAAGAAAAATAAATATAAATGAAATAGTCTTTATGTACAGAATGTATTCAATGTACAAAAAAGGTGCTAAGGAACTAGAACATACTCCACATAATAATATATTGCACATGGTATTATATTTAATGTACACTGTGATTATCATGAAATTTTGATACAGTCAGTGTTCATTGGTCAGCTCTGCTCCCTACTGATAGGGGAGGAGTTATAGAGTTTGATGTCCACTGGTAGGAAAGACCTCCTGTGGCATTCTCTGATTGTCTTCAGTGGTCATTCTACGGCTGAACGTGCTCCAGTACAACTCCAGTGTTGCATGCAGGAGGTGTGACACATTGTCAAGGATACTGAGACGTTTCCTCAACATTCTCCACTCAGACACCTCATCCAGAGACTCCAGTACCTCTCAGACACTTCAACCAGAGACTCCAGTTCCTCTTGTACACTTCAACCAGTGACTCCAGCTTCACTCCCATGACAGAGCCTGGTTTCCTAATAAACTTGTTGAGTCTGTTGACATCGTCCATCTTCTCCTTGCTACCCCAGCACACTACAGCGTAGAAGAGGACCCTGGCTACCACAGAATGGTAGAACATCTGCAGCATAGTTCTGCAGACATTGAAGGACCTGAGTCTCCTGAGGAAGTACAGGTGACTCTGACCATTCTTATACAGTGCATCAGTGTTTTTGGTCCAGTCCAGCTTGTTATCACTCAGATACTTATAGTTGTCCACAATGTCCACCTCAGTGCCCGTGATGCTGATTGGGCTTAGGGAGTCCCCTGCCTCCTAAAATCCACCACTTGCTCTTTCTTTCTTGTCTTTGTAACATTGAGCTGCAGGTGATTTTGCCCACACCACTCCACAAAGCTGTCCACTACACTCTTGTTCTCAGCCTCCTGACCTTTCGTCATACAGCCTACAACAGCAGAGTCATCAGAGAACTTCTGTAGATGGCAGGACTGAAGTCTGATATGTAGAGTGTGAACAGAATGAGAGACAGGACTGTCCCCTGAGGGGCCCCTGTTCTGATCACTATGATGTCTGAGACGGTGTTCTGCAGCCTCACTATGGTCCACTTGTGAGGTAGTCCAGGTCACCAGAAGAGCATCCACTTGCATGCCCAGTAGCTTATCACTGAGTAGTGCAGGTTGTATGGAGTTGAAAGCACTGGAGAAGTCAGAAACCATGAAGCACCTACCTGCCACCTCAAGGTGGGTGTAACCTTGCACATTTGCACAAACTGACACCTTGACACTGGACTGGCACCAAGTCACTTATACAATAATTCCAGCACATGGACACTTTAATGATAAACACTGGATCACCTCAATATATGCCATATACACAAACATCCCTTCATGTTCATGTCTGTATTTATGTGTATATACCACTTTGTTTAGTTTATATATATATATATATATATATATATATATATATATATATATATATATATATATATATATATATATATATATATGTATTTATTTATCTACTTACACCTATATTTTTTTTACACCTATATTTTCATATTTTCATTTTTATTTATTTATAGTATATTTTATTTCTACTTTATTTTCTATTTTCAATTTTTATACTTTTAAGATACTCTACTTTTATTTTTATCTTTATTTTTATTTATCTCTTTTTTTCACATACTTTTTATAAATGTTTACATGCCGGACAGTCGGACAAAACATTTCACTGCATGTCGTACTGTGTATGTAAATGTATGTGACAAATTTAACAGTTGATTTAACAGTTGTTCTTAGGTGCTTCAGGACCATGTGACGTGGGAGCCACTGGCCTGTAGTCACTGTGTTTCCTCTGAGCTTTATTCTTGGGCACAGTAACCGGGAGTGTGGTTTTCCCACAGGTAGAGTTTAGGATTTTTCACAGGTGGAGCTGAGGATTTATCTGCTTTACTTTGATGTTAATTATCATGATCGAATTAAACGGATTAAAAATAATCGGTTTGTAGTTTATGGGAAACATTTTATTTCACAAAGCACATGTTAGGAGAGTTCCACAGAGTTCTGTCTTAGTCTCTGTTTATTTCCTACTGATTAGCTAGAAGTGAACCCTTGGTTGGTCTGGATTTTCATCCATTTCATTTCTATGCTGATGAGCAGACTCGGTCTTTACACTGACACGATGTCTGTAGAATATCTAAACATGGATGGCTGCAAATTTACCAGCTAAAGTCTGTAACTTTGATGTAATTTAATCCCATTACATCATTAAAATAACTTTCTTTCATCTATATAATATTACACACCAACATTCCAGTTTCATTCAGTGATTCTGAAGCGCAAGTTCATCATTCCACTGAACAGATGCTCAAACATCTCAGTTTCTACTGCTGGATTGTTTATGACTATTAACACGATACACCTTCTCTGATCTTCTGTTGTAGGAACCGGAGCATTTACGGCTGCAGATCCTGTTGGATGCTCTCTGTGTGTCTCCGGTGTTTAATTCACACCTCCTCCCCCCCGGTCTGAGGCTCGCCGTCTACGTCACAGGATTCTGGCTGAATCACGCTCAGCCCGAGCCGAAAGCCGAAATGTTCTGGGCTTTACTCATCATCCTGGTGTACGGTCACCTGTGCAGGGAACATCAGTCCACCATAGGTAAAGATCAGACTGAGATCGGAGATACTTAAGGATCCAACTGAGATGAGGACAGTAGAAACTGACACAGGGGAAGATCAGACTTAGACATCAGATGGAGATAATAAAAAATGCAAAAATGAAGTTAAGACAAGTGAAAATCAGACGGAGTTAATTGATTTAAAGATCAGACCAGGATAGCAGTGATCGTTAATGACAGTTAACAATCAGACCAAGATTGGTAAAGATTAGACTGAGATAGTTACAATCAAAGCAAGGGAACTGGGAATGAGATCAGACTAGGATTGGTAAACATTAGACTGAGATAATTAAAGTTCAACCTGAGATAAGGTTGAAACAAAGATAGGTAGAGATCTGCGATAGTTAAAGATCAGATTAAGATAGATAAGGATTAGACTGTGAGTTAAACATCAGAATTGGATAGTTAAAGATCAGACTGAAATAGTTAAAGATCAGACTGAAATAGTTAAAGATCAGACTGAAATAGTTAAAGATCAGACTCAGATAGTTAAAGATCAGACTGAGATAGTTAAAGATCAGACTGAAATAGTTAAAGATCAGACTGAGATAGTTAAAGATCAGACTGAAATAGTTAAAGATCAGACTGAAATAGTTAAAGATCAGACTGAAATAGTTAAAGATCAGACTCAGATAGTTAAAGATCAGACTGAGATAGTTAAAGATCAGACTGAAATAGTTAAAGATCAGACTGAGATAGTTAAAGATCAGACTGAGATAGTTAAAGATCAGACTGAGATAGTTAAAGATCAGACTGAAATAGTTAAAGATCAGACTGAAATAGTTAAAGATCAGACTGAAATAGTTAAAGATCAGACTCAGATAGTTAAAGATCAGACTGAAATAGTTAAAGATCAGACTGAAATAGTTAAAGATCAGACTGAGATAGTTAAAGATCAGACTGAGATAGTTAAAGATCAGACTGAAATAGTTGAAGATCAGACTGAGATAGTTAAAGATCAGACTGAAATAGTTAAAGATCAGACTGAGATAGTTAAAGATCAGACTGAGATAGTTAAAGATCAGACTGAGATAGTTAAAGATCAGGCTGAGATAGTTAAAGATCAGACTGAGATAGTTAAAGATCAGACTGAAATAGTTAAAGATCAGACTGAGATAGTTAAAGATCAGACTGAAATAGTTAAAGATCAGACTGAAATAGTTAAAGATCAGACTGAGATAGTTAAAGATCAGACTGAAATAGTTAAAGATCAGACTGAAATAGTTAAAGATCAGACTGAGATAGTTAAAGATCAGACTGAAATAGTTAAAGATCAGACTGAAATAGTTAAAGATCAGACTGAAATAGTTAAAGATCAGACTGAGATCGTTAAAGATCAGACTGAGGTATTGATTATCAGACTATCATAGTCAAGTCAGAGTATATCAGACAGAATAGATTAGACAGAGACAGTAAAAATGAGATAGATGAATAAACTCATAGATGGAAGTTATAGATATATTTGATTAATGTTGATTTAAAAACACACTGATGTTGTGTCCTTCGTTACTGGTTAAAGGATTTATTGATTAGAATTGTGATTAGTTCTTTGAGCATGTGGTTGATGTGTCTGATCTCCTCCTCAACTCAGAGGCCGGCACGGTGATTTCTAGGCTTCAAAACCTGCAGGAACGTAAAGGCCAGAAGCTGGTGGATCTGGAGATAGCTCACGCTTTCTGTCAGTGGCAGTGCTGCCTGAAGGACAGCCTCATGCTGAACCAGCTGCTGAACTGTCCAGTGCCGGAGCCGGAGTTAGCCAGGTACGCTCGATTCTTATCTCACACAGCTTCACACTGGAATCGTCACAAGAGTCATAACAACATCAGCAGCACCGAAGCAGCTCTACAGAATCATAATGGACAAAATGTAGTCAGTGACCAATAGCAAAAAAATGGAGAGCCTCAATAATTAAAGGTCAGAGAAGAGAAAGTCTTGCACATGGTGGAAATGTGAAGACTCACTGCTTAAGATCTGAGCCTGGATTTGATCCACATGGCTTTACAGATAAACTCTCAGCTAAACAAGTAAACAGTGAGTCATTAAACCTCACCCACGTGGACCGCAGGTACTGAAAACTCCTCTGGGATTGAAATGTAAATAAAAGCTACACATTCGGCCATGTGGATGATGTACTGACCCACTGCTGAGTAAAGATCAAAGCTCTGAATATAAGATAAGATTGTGATGTTTGTGCGATTTGGAACAAGCAGCTTATTAAAAATTTCAATGTGTTTGTGTGTGTGTGTGAAATCTTTTACTGGTTGTTGAGAATAAAAACCCCAGAGCTAATCTTCCTCACTGTGGTGTTGATGTGATTATCAGGCTGTACAGTGGCTCTCTGCTCCACACTGTCACTCAGGAGCTGATGAGGGGTGTCGAACCCGAGTCTCTTCTCACCGGAGCCTCGCTGGCCGTGGAGCTTTACCGCAACCTACAGGCCATGCTGGAGCGCGAGCTGGACGACCAATTCATCGTGAGAATAAGGACGAGGGCGGGGCCGAGGGGGCGGAGAGCACGGTGCGACCCAGTGGACGAACTCAGCAAAACGTTTCAGCGTTTTGGTACGGCTGATGAAGAGGAGGATGACGAGGGTGACAAGATCTACGAGGAAACCTGCAGCGCTCGCACCAGACACATAAGCCGAGCTCACACGGACGACCCGAGAGCTAAGAAGTCAGAGCGCGTGAAGTGGTTTTAGAACCGACCGACCGAGTCAGACAGAGCGCAGGAACTCTGAACTGATCGCTGTTTTGCTGTCAGATGATTAGAGTCACTTTAATCTAATTACAATTAAAATCTCATTCATTCACCCAAAAAATGAAATAATATCCAGCGGATCACGGATCTGATTATTTAATGGACTTAATGAAGTGTGTGTTCAGCGGATGATTAATAAGATCAGTGTTTTTAGTCAGACGGGATCCCGAGTTGCTGTGCCACGGCTCGTAGGTGCCGTAATCAGAGAAGAAGGGACGCACTGAGCTCTGGGGCTGCACTGCTTCAGTCTCCTCCTCTGACCCTTTAACACCATCATCTGCACACAGGTCACACTGGAGCTCCACTCTAACAGACATCACAGAACCCACACGCAGGAGGAGAGCGCAGGAACTTCTCATACAGATGCCAGAAACCTCCAGAAACTACAGTATCAGAGATTTCTGAGCACTCAAGACTTCTCTGTACAAACCTCTGTCCTCTGAAGGTCATGGAAATAGTTCAAATAATATCTGTATTAAACTGTGTGATTAAGATTTTTATACATCTCAAACATCTGAAGCATAAAGATATCAATCTGTTTCTTATTTAATTCCTGAAAATATCTCAAGCATCAGATTGTGGGAAAAAATACATTTTACTCCATATATTATCAGATACATCAACAATGATCATTTATATAATAATATTGATAATAATAATAATAATAATAATAATAATAATAATAATAATGATAATAATGATAATAAAACTATTATTGTCATTATTATTATTATTATTATTATTATGAAAGCTTATTACACTGTTAAACATCTCACATTGTTATAAACTGTTTATAACACGTCTGTGTTCCACTGTGTTTGTATTATTAATACATTTTCATGTTTGTGGTGATGAACCTCTGAGCTTCTTCCAGATCCATGATGTAAATCTGCCAATAGAAGACCACACAGCTGACCAACAGCCACCTAAAACAGACCACATTTTGTGACCACAGCACATCCCCTCAAGGCTTTCTACAAAAATGTCAGTTTTACAATTTCTTTACAACAAGAAGAAAGCTAATATGTAATACAAATAACGTGAATATTCCTGCTCAGGGCTAAGTGTGGAGTTAAAGACCACGCTGTCTTCACTAAAACACTCAGTGTTTGTAAATGAACATCACTAATTAATCCACAGAACCACAGAAAATATAACCAATAAATGGAGAATCAAACCAAAAACAAAGGAATATAAACACTGTCATACAGAGGAGCTAATGCTAGTTAAAAAAAATAAATAAATAATGCTAGCTCTTGCTCACGATGCATTAAAGTATCCAACAATGCAGCTTAAACACAACGACTGAGTCGAACACAACAATCAGGTAACTGGCTAATGGAAAGGTGTGGATAAAGTAATCAGGCCTGGACGATTGGCTAATCCTAATGACAAAATGTCCACGTCGCGTCACATGCTGCTGAAAAAATTCTAGAAATAAATGAAAGTAACCCCAGATTAAACACAAGAGATTCACAAGAGATTCACCACCATGGTCACCTTCTTCATCTGAGAACCTGGGTCTGTGGTGGTCCATTTTTTAAAGAATATTCTAAAGATTTGAAAGAACGAGAGAAACGAATAAAATGGCATTTGGGAAAATTTGCACACATGCATCAGACTTCCAGGAACCTCCTCGTGAACCTCCTCATGGCACATGATCCAATCATGTGTAGATCACAACAGGCTTCATATCTAACTAATAGGTGCATTAACAGCTAGCAGTGAGGTGATATTTGTAATAATGAATAAATTTGTGGTCACTCACCAGCGTGAGCTCATCATCTCCTCACACTGCCCATAGGTTCCGAGAGTAAAAAATCCAGAAAACTAACCAACAGTCTCCGCTCCACTCCTGAGAGACCTGACCAAAAAACATCAGAAAATGCCTCCATGTTTCTCCAGCTCAGAGTGAGGAACGTCCAGTCAAACTCCCACAGCTCATGTCCACTCTGCCTGAAGACTGTGAGACTGACTGCTTCTAGGAAATGAAAGTTTGATTACTTGCATGGGTAGTATCTGATTCCTGTCGAAGTCAGGGGCATTCACATTTACATTCACATTTAAATGCCACTGGACAGACTTCCTGTTTCCTGCAAAATTCAGACAGAGGTCATTTAAATTCTTCATCAATACAAAAAAACACAGTTCCTCATGGTGGATCACCTGCTCCACTGCCAGTGCTGGTCAAAGAGCTTGATGAAGACATTCAGACAGCTCAGATCAGACATCCAGAGATTCAGACAGCTCAGATCAGACATCCAGAGATTCAGACAGCTCAGATCAGACATCCAGAGATTCAGACAGCTCAGATCAGACATCCAGAGATTCAGACAGCTCAGATCAGACATCCAGAGATTCAGACAGCTCAGATCAGACATCCAGAGATTCAGACAGCTCAGATCAGACATCCAGAGATTCAGACAGCTCAGATCAGACATCCAGAGATTCAGACAGCTCAGATCAGATGTCCTGTGACTCAGACAGCTCAGATCTCAAACTATAAACGGGTTAAATGTTAATATAAAGCGTGTGTTGGAGGGAAACTGCTGCTCTTTATAGAAGTGAGAAGCTGAGTCGAGCCGCCGCCCACCACAAGCCTTGGGGCTGAAGATCAGATTTTAGTCTTGCAGAAAACAAAACAAAGACAAAAAGAAGACAAAAATACACTTTTTATGCTGGAATAAACACACACACACACACACACACACACATACACACACACAAAAGAAGACATGACATGCTCCTAGGCAGGTTTCTTATTTACGACTATATTAATTTTTTATGTTATTTTTTCGTGTCTTGGAGTAGTGCCTCCTCTAATGGCAGCTGTACACACTTGAGGACCTGATTCCTCCACCTCCTTCACCAGTTCCTTTATGTTTCTTATTGTCTTGATGTTTAGTTGAAACTTTCAGACCAGAGTTTGTTCATCCTTGGGTGATCTGTTTCTCCATCCTGAATGATGTGTGAATGATTTTCATGGAAGCTTCAAGTTGCTCTTCACTTGTGGACTTGTTGAGGTCCAGAGTATGAAGTGTAAGAAGGCACTGACTCTACAGCTACACCCTGAAACACTGCCTCAGGTGTGCAGTCCACATGAACTCCTCATTAACACCAGCTGAAGATTCTGAAAGGCACTTTCACACACTTTCACACTCTTTTATACACTTTTACACACTTAACATTTTACACACTTTCACAGACTTTCACAGACTTTTACACACTTTAAATACTTTTACAAACTTTACAGACTTTTACACACTTGACACTTTCACACACTTTTGCACACTGTAAACACTTTTACACACTTTACATGTTCATACACTTTTACACACTTTCACACACTTTAAATGTTCACACACTTTTACACACTTTAAACACTTTTGCACACTTTACACTTTCACACACTACACACTTTTACAAACTTTACACTTTTACACACTACACTTTCACACACTTTTACACACTTAAAACACTTTTGCACACTTTACACTTTCACACACTTTACACACTTTTACAAACTTTACACTTTTACACACTACACTTTCACACACATTACACCTTCACACACTTTTACACACTTTACACTTTCACACACTTTTACACACTTTCACACACTTTCACACACTTTAAACACTTTTGCACACTTTACACTTTCACACACTTTACACACTTTTACAAACTTTACACTTTTACACACTACACTTTCACACACATTACACCTTCACACACTTTTACACACTTTACACTTTCACACACTTTTACACACTTTCACACACTTTTACACACTTTAAACACTTTTGCACACTTTACACTTTTGCACACTTTACACACTTTTACAAACTTTACACTTTTACACACTACACTTTCACACACATTACACCTTCACACACTTTTACACACTTTACACTTTCACACACTTTTACACACTTTTACACTATTTACACTATTTACACTTTCACACACCTTACACACTTTAAACACTTTTACACACTACACTTTCACACACTTTAAACACTTCTACACACTTTTACACACTTTTACACACTTTCACACGTTTACACACTCACACACTACACACTTTCACACACTTTACACACTTTTACACACTTTACATTTTCACACACTTTACACACTACACTTTCACACACTTTACACACTTTAAACACTTCTACACACTTTACACTTTCACACACTTTACACTTTTACACACTTTCACACGTTTACACACTCACACACTACACACTTTCAAACTTTCACACACTACACTTTTTTACACACTTTACACTTTCACACACTTTAAACACTTCTACACACTTTTACACACTACACATTCACACACTTTACACACTACACTTTCACACACTTTAAACACTTCTACACACTTTTACACACTTTACACATTCACACACTTTTACACACTTTCACACGTTTACACACTCACACACTACACACTTTCACACACTTTACAGACTTTCAAACTTTCACACACTACACTTTTTTACACACTTCTACACACTTTTACACACTTTACACTTTCACACACTACACTTTTACACACTTTCACACGTTTACACACTCACACACTACACACTTTCACACACTACACTTTTTTACACACTTCTACACACTTTTACACACTTTACACTTTCACACACTTTTACACACTCATACACTACACACTTTCACACACTTTACACACTTTTACACACTTTCAAACTTTCACACACTACACTTTTTTACACACTTTACAAGCTGTAAATTCTTCCCCAAACTCACACGGGTAAAGACGATTCCCATCATCAGTTAAAGGACAGTTAAATCTCAGTCAGTGATCTGGAGTTGATCATTTCTCATGTTGTATTTCAGCCTGAATTACTTTTCCATCATGTGGTGTTGTGTGTAGTATCACATCACACACTTTTCCAAGCCTACAGAAGATGGCTGTGGTTATAGATCACTGCTATTAAAGAATATTAAGCATTCTATATTTTAGTTCAATACACTTTTATTAAATATTTATCAGTAAGAATACAACAGCAAGAAAAAACACAAGATGATAAATATCAACGTAAGACTTCACAAGAAGTTACAGACTCGCGTTCAGAACACTTCATCCAATTATTAATATGGGAGGACATCATGGACAGGGCACATATAAAGCATTTGGTAGACACCCTTATACAAGAGCAACTGAGGGTTAAGGACCTTACTCAGGGGTCCAGCAGTAGCAGTGCGGTGGACCTGGGACTTGAACACAGAACCTACGGGCCAGTAGCCCAACAACTTAACCACTAAGCTACCTGAGATTGACTGCTTAAGCAATCACTTGACCATTTGGGTGATAAAACCTGTAACAATACCAAGTCAAGGTGTACGCGACCATGATCACTGTTTACAGACATCCGTCTAGACGATATGTCACACAGCCTTTTGGGCGATACTCAGCTCTTACACCCAATATACATTAAAAATGAAACAGCATTGAAATTACAAACAGGAAACACACAAAACATTGGAGCAGGATTTGTCCTGCGTTCATGTTGATTCCGATGAACCCCAAGTACTTCACGTATTTTATCACTTCTACTTCGTTAAGAAGTTTTTGACACCTGCATCGTTTTATTTTTTTACAACGGTAATACCTGAACACATCAAGAACATGTTCCATGTTAAACACGATGAAGATGAACCAGATCCATCTTCTGAAACTTGTGACCGGAGCAGAATACGACCCTTCATGTTAATATCCAGGACCATGAGATCCCAAAGCTGGATTTTTATCAGCTGCCTAAATACTGAGCCACAGAGAGTTGCCAGGTCTGTCCCCTTCTTCTTCTTCCTCTCTTACGGGAGGCTGTGGAACAGGGACCAGCTGGGAAACCTCATCTGCCTCATCTTCCTCATCTTCCTCGCCCCATGGTGCCAGAGAAAAGGGACGCACTGAGCTCTGGAGCTGCACCGGTTCAGTCTCCTGCACTGGCAGTCTAACACCATCATCTGCACACAGATCACACCAGAGCTTCACTCTTATTAATCTATGATGAAATATTTAATTATACTATTTTTAATAGTACTTTGTTACAAATAATGTAGTTGCATTTTAATAGTCAAACATTTTTATTAAATTGAAATGATATTAAAATTATATTTTTCTTATGATTATTTTTAATCATTAGTAATGATTATTTTTATATATATTATTAATTTTGTAATTAACATGTTATAGATATAGCACATCATATAATACTACATTAATATTATTACTATTATTATTATTATTATTATTATTATTAACTCCACTTTACGCAGAGGTTATGACAGTGTTATACACTCGACGAACCTGGTTGATTGAGAGCGTCTCTGAGCTTCTGCCAGGCCCAAGACCCAAATCTGTAGATCGGAGAGCAAACAGCTGACCAGCAACTGCCTGAAAATTACAATTTATTAAAGTTCAGTGTAAATAAATGTCATTTAGATAGCTAGAGCTGTATTGTGCTGCAAGATCACAAAACTATAACATCTACATTCACAAGCAAAACAAAGTGCTAATGCTAAGCTAACTGCTAGCACGACAAACATGACGATGTTAAAATCGACTAAGATGTGTTCACGGAGCGTGGCACTCCCCGTCTAAAGCAAATTCTTCTAGAGAAATTCACCGTCAGTTCGATTTTCCTCAGTGTGGACGGATAAAGGCCTATGCATCTTATTGTTTAGGATTATAGGGAGCGAGAAAGACGTTGATCGTTAAGTAGCGTCTTCAACGAAGAAAGAAACAAGGAAATGGTTGAGAGGAAATGACGTAGATGACTCTCTCAGATTTCTGAGAGCAAAATATTCCAGACTCTATTTCTCAAACACTCACAGATCAGAATAAAAACAAGACACCTTCAGCTCAGAGATGTTTCACTAACTAGATCTCAATGGTGTTATTACATCACTCGTTCTTTTATAATTCTGTAAGAGATTTACCGTGTCGTCACATCTCTTACAGGGCATGGCCTGAAGTCATTCACACTTCAGACTGTTCTCATCTCTCTCTCTCTCTCTCTCTCTCTCTCTCTCTTTCAGATTTCTTCTGGTCCATGTGGTCCATGTTTC
>NC_080732.1:19859349-19866849 GCF_019097595.1 Hemibagrus wyckioides | reverse complement strand
ACTCTAACTTGGTCATTATGTTGGAGAGCAGCAGAGGGAGAAGATCAGAAGATCCTGATATTCACTCATTAAACCACAAAGACCTGAAACATTACAGACCACCATGTGACGTGAGGCTTCAGGGGGATGAGTCATTAATAAAGTCTCTCGTTTTCATTCTCTTTCATTCATTTGATTCGTTCTGATTATTCGGCTTGATTAGTGAAACATCTGTTAATAGCTGTGTCTACGTTACTGACCAGCAGTGTTTATAATTCACTGTAAGGATGAAACGGAATAACTCAAGGGTTTATCCACAGCGTGTGTTTTTATTGGTCAAGATATTAATGCAAGTAACAATCACACGCATCATCACTGTGTTACTGCTAGTTCTGAAAACAGCACCGGGTCACAGCAGTGGGGTCAGTGTGTAACGGGTCACCGGTGCCAGAGAACGGCCGGACGGAGCTCTGGAGCGTTTCCTCCTCTGACAGTCTCACATCCTCACCTATAAACACATTCAGAATTCAGATTCAGAGGTTTTATTCTTTAACACACACATCACATAATCCACATAGAAAAGAAGAATCATTATCATCATCATCATCGTTGTAAATAGCTCAGATGTTTAAATCACCGTGTCGTCAGATTAAAGTCGAAAGAGTGTGTTTATTTATTTATCTAAAGCTGGGATTTAATATAAATGAATAAAGAAATTGAATAGACAGTGACGCAGTAAATCTGCTTCATTACAGTGTTATAAACACAGACACTCCTGTGTATAACACTCCAGCTGTCTAATGAACAGATGTTGAGTAAACGAACCTCCACACATGAACAGGTTTCTAATCCTCTTCCACTGCACTAATCTGCGGGCGGCTGGACAGACAGCTGACCGACGACCACCTGAAAATAACCAGAGGAATTAATCCATCATTTCTATACGGGACCAACGTTTCCAGCCCAAAAACTAAACTAAAGGCACCTCTGTTTTAGAATTTATATTAAAGGGAAAAAGAGAGAAATGTGACAGAAGTCTGACATCAATCCAAAATCATAAAATCGGCAGGAAAATGATTTTAAAGAGTGCAGGAAACTTTTAACAAACACTATTAGATTTGCTAACTGATTGCTGCTGTAAGTGATGCCATTTAACTCCATTTCTTTTTCTGAAACAATAAGCTAAGCTAACTAGCATTAGCACCAATGCTACACCGACCTGTGACGCTGGATCTGTCGTGTAAATGCACTCAGTGTGTGTAAATACATGATCTGGTACATAATGATGAATCACAGCACAGAAAATATCATCACTAAATTAACAAGAAAACCAAAAACACACCAAATGAAGTGCTTCCTCAGAGAACGGCTACATGCTAAAGCACAAAAATCTCACTAACACTTCACAGTGAAATATTTAACACTGGAACCTACACACACTCTCATCATGAAACAATGTCAGTTATTTGCAAACAATGAGAAAGAAGAACTAATGTCCAGCTTACACAGAGATCTAATGACCATACAGATGCTCATGTGCTCACATGGACGATGGCTAACGTGATCCACATGATGAAAACTCTAAACCAGAACACACATCACATTTACCAGCATTATTAATGTGGACGATTTTGTGTCTCTGCATTTTCCCAGGAAATATGGAATTTAAAAAATGCTTGTCAAAAAAAATGAGGACGACGGAGTGAGACGCTACAACAAGGTCTTAAGCTCAGCCCTCTGAATGTCTGCCTTTATTTCCGTCTTCATCGATTATGTCACACACCTGTACCTGGAGATATTGTTAAGATCAGAAAAATACATAAAACTCTAACTAAAAGCTTCCTCCCTAACGATGTGATTATAACTCTGTAATAACTCACCTGCATCAGTAACTGCACTCAGTGTGGGGATTTTAGAAAGACTTTACTTCTCTCCGTCTCTCATCCTTCGGCTTTCTTACAGATTTTGGTCGCCGTGTTCCAGCTGTAGTTTCTCAGATGAACTGAATTTATTTCTTATGACGATCCAAACCTTGGAAACTGGATCCCAGAATTCAACCAAAACATAATAATAATAATATTAATAATAATAATAGTAATAATACATCCTTAAATTCAGAAAAAAAAATTGAAGCTTTATTGTTTGAGTCTTTCAGAAGAGATTTCCACCAGCGAAGTGATGTGTCCTCGGTCCAGATCAAAAACAAAAACAGGAAGAATGAGCTGAAAATTCCGCTAACAGCCATGCTGCTCATGTGGCCAAATAATAAAAATAATCATATAATCATTATATTTCAGTATAAAATCCTCCTGGACAGGAGAGTCCGGTCTTGTCCAGAAAAAGACGGTGTTTATATTCCATCAGAGCAGATGTCAGTATATTGTTTATCTTGACTTCAGGATCTAAATCCTGCTAAACCGGAATTCTGACCACAACAGAGGATTGTGTTACATGGATAAAACCAGACGCCCCAGATACAGGCTGTGAACGTGGAATATTTCCCCATGGTATGTTATTGAAATTATTTCCTGTATTTTCGGTCACTGTGCGTGAAGTGTATGTCAGCAGTATGTACAATCATGTGTTGTGTGTTCAAGAACTATAACAGTGTTGATCTTCATCCTCAGTCAGTGCTCCTCCTGATTCGCCACCATTACCATTAAATACATGGTCCAGTTTGGGTGACTGGTATTGAGGTGGTGGGACAGAAGCCCTGCTGTGGAGCTATTTCCTGTGTGCCCAACAATGACCCTGACTCTAACTTTAGTGCAAGAGAACAACCCTGTGAGTGAGACGCCACAGAGTGAAAACAATCATTCACCTCATATAACTCCTCCATTCTGAATTCTTTCATTTTTTATCATCTTTAACTTCCTGCATTCTGATTATTATCTGTGTGTTTAGCAGCAGTGAGCTCGCTCTTCCACCTCGTCTGTTCACGGTCAGGGTGGGGTGGTGGTATTGGGGGTTCGGGGAGGGGGTGGGTGGAGGTGCAGTTTGCAGTTGTCCTACACCTAGACGTGATGTTAATGCACATAGGGTTAAAGTTAGGTATGAAACTCTCATCATAACAATAAGATCAGAGCCTGAGAGAGTCATCGTGGCGAGAGGCTCAGGAGAGACAGAATGCCTTGTCATTTCAAAACTGCTGCATGACTGTGTCTCTCCTAAACCAGTCATAAGAAGCAGTGATTTCTGACTAGCGAGATTTTCCACAATATGAGCTTCTGAATATTCAAAGCACCTGATAGAGGAAGTCGCAGTAACTTTTACAGGAGGAAGTGACTTTAAACAACAGAATGCCACTATCTGCCTCTGTCAGGATTATTAGATGATGTAGATATATTAAAGCTACCTGGCATATATGTGTGTGTGTGTGTGTGTGTGTGTACAGAGAGAGAGAGAGAGAGATATTGAATGAATCACTGATAAAGACAGATGCAATTCAGATATTTATTTACAAGGTATAAAAATTAATAAATAATGAAACATAAACCTAAGTAACACAACATACACTAGGAGCAGGACTATAGTACAACAAAGACAACGTGACATCACAACAGGGAAACAGTGACCACCAGAAACTAGTGCACAAGGTTGCCCTCTGCTGGCCGAGGGGGGAGGGTGCGTGTTGTCTGTAAACGTGGAATTTACATAAACTCTAAATATCACCTTAGACAATATTTTAGACATTAAAATGTATTGTTATGTAAAATTCCATGCTTAAAATGTTAGTGAATCATTTTACACATTACAATCTTCAATCCATCAGTAAAGTTTTTGCCCTTAAAAAGCCGAAAGCTAAAACTTGTCTCATGATTCATTAACTGAAAAACATGTAACATTTTGGATCTGATTTATCGTCATTTATTTATTTATAATTTATTACTAAAAGCAGATCATATGTTTTTTCATGTATTATCTCTGACTGACTTTTGCAAAAGTGTTTTGCAGACTGTGTCTGGTTTAGAGAAAAAAATAGTAGTGAGTCGTTTGGCAGCCAAAAGAGTCGACTCTTTATGACCTGACTCACTGAATATCTGTGATTCCTGTGTAAACGCCAGTGATGATAAACCTCATGAGTAAACTGAATATGGCTGTGTTTATGATGATGAACGATGTGGAAAATATTCAAAACACTGAAGCAAAATATTATATTTCTCCAGGAAGACTATCAGAGATCCGTGTACTGAGATCGGAACAACATGGAGTCTGATGCAAATCAGTCACACTGAATTCTAATGACAGACTGGTGTATTCTGGAGCTGGTGTATTCCGGACGTTGTGTAAGAGTGTTTAGCCTCAGTGACTAAAGAGAATTCAGGCTGAGATTTTTATTTAAAAATCTCGTTTATAAACATGAACACAGACTTTTAACCAGTGTGAAAGCTCCTGCATCATTTATTAAAAACATAACATTTACGCAGTGCAGATGGCCATTAACCAGGGAGATATCAGACACCAGCAACTCATTTAAATATTTTATCAACTCCACAGTTTTTATTTACAGTTTGTGTTAATTATAGTTATTTAATAAAGCTTCTGTATTTGTTCCATGATTTACAAAAAAAACAGACATTCTGGATGTTAAATCTGTGAGAAAATAAATCTCTGAAGCTGTTGGAGTTAACCTGGGGTGATTCTCAGAGCTGGACGTCACACCACACGTCCAGCTGATGGTGTAAAACCAGGGGATTTGCATCAGCTGGTGTTTCTCACATTAGACTCATTTAAATTCAAATCTGGAGCTGATTTTTTTAAATAAAATATTGATTTTGTGCGTAAGCTCACTGAGTCTCTCCTTCTCATCACGGTCAACTTCCTGAACGATCATGACCCGCTGACGTAGAGATGGAGTAAATATCAGGAGGAGAACTTTCCAGAAGCTTATCTCTCCAACTTTGTTTTAGTTTCCAGTGAAGCGATGCTTGCTGTCTGAGTGAGAACGAGCACCAGGACAAGGACGAGTCAGCCGAGAGCAAGGTTAATAAAATGTGCTTTACGCATGCAGTGTGCATGCAAATGACCACACACACACACACACACACACCTCACATAGTGCTTAGGCCTATATTTAGTCCAGTCTGCATTTGCACATGGATCCTGTAGCGCTCTACTACGAGTCCAAGCAACCTGAGGAAATAAAACACTGCATTAAAGCCAGAGAGGAGAGAAGCATGAGGACGTCTGGAGTCCGATCTCTGTCGAGAATCAGACTGTTCTGTAAGTCAAAACCACCATCTGGGTTTTTTAATTATTGAGATGTATTTATTAAGGGGTCCAAGCACATGAACTGTTATAACTGTGATTAAATTGTTGATTAGAGGAAAAAGAAAATGTGGAGTGATTTATATTCCTATCAGATACTCCACATTTGAATCTGATTACAGTCTACACTCTCAGAAACAAGGGCATTAAACTACCTTTAATTGTCTCGGGCCTACACCTCCTCTACCTTCCTGCTCTGATACTCTAATTTGTGTTTTATTCATGTGGTTTTTAAAGGGTCACTATGTCCAGATTTCCTGCTGAAACATATATTAAAGGTAGGAAGGGTGTGAGACTGATGGAACACCACAGTGACAATTAAAGGTAGAATGTAGAACCTTTTTCTGAGAGCGTACTTTGATATTTTCCATCCCATTGTTTCTAATAAATCAGGGTGACCCGGTGCTGATCAGCCTCAGGTTAGCGATCATATGACTAGCGTGCTCAAACCAAGCCACTTATTTACTTTGTTTGTGTTGTATTTTACAAATAACATTTCACTTCATTAGCTTAACATTAGGATTTAAAATCTGGCTTAATTAGCCAAACTGATTAGCAAGCTAGCTAGCATGCAGCAGTCGTCTTCTTTAGGTGCCTAGCTAGCTGAGTACCTTTATCGTTAGCCAGTAACCTATTTTAGCTGTTAACATTTTTGTTAGCTAACTAGCAGGTTTCTGTTAGTGACGTGTCTGATTTTCAGTTGTAACGGATTTATAGGTTGGAAAAATGGACTGTATACAAATAAAAATTAGACATATTTATATTTGTAAAGGCTTACAAAAACTCCCTGAAACAGATATAAGTGTTTGTGTAAGAGATTCACACTCTTCACAGGAACTGCAGCAGAAAATTTAGAAAAGGAAATAATAATTATTAAGACAGAAAAGTTTTTATAGCATTTTAAATGTTAGAAAAGCTTTAAATGATAAAGTAAATCATCAGTAAAACACAACAGTTGAGATGTAGTGCTGAATGACAGCATTGAAGAAGAAATATCAATGCAAAGCTATTAGCTGTGTATCAATATTGAGTTTTATTTAATGCACATTAAACCTGACTTTATATAAGTGAATAATTTAATTGAATGACCTCATTAGATGACCATTTAAAAACGTGACTGTTATTAACATGATGTATTGGTGTCTTATCCCTTTATTTTCGTTCCTAATTTATAGTAAACTCTTTTTAATGTGCATGTTAGCTTTAAATTGTGACTACATAACTTCCTTGGACTCGAAATAGATCATTATATTCGAGATAAAAAAAGTAAAAATCGTCTATATTAGATGCTGAAAATACAAAAAAGACACAAAAGTTAGCTCTTTCCCCTTGCCCTCGTCTCGTGCACGCGCCTGTCAGGAACACCCGTTACTTTTTCTCTCCGCGTTCACGTACTCGACTGTACCAAAAAGTTGGGACACAAAGGGGTGTTGTATCATTCTGCTTCCGAGTACTAACGTATATATTTCACTGTTTCAACTTCCACATCGAAAGTTGTTAAGAATAAAGTGATTAAATCGTTATACTTTTAAACTGAGTCGTCCTTGACTGTAAATAAGCGCTGTAAAGATGGTGTATTCTGCTGTGTTTTCCCCGTCACTGTTAAACTTTTGTTGGACTTTAGCAGAGACTCTGCATTTCGATGCTATATCGCTTTGTGTAATATTTAGCTAGAAAATAATAAAGGTGTATTATTCTGTGTGTATTTTAAGGATTACTTTTATAAATGAAAAGTAAAGATATGTTCCTGTTTAATGTAAATAGTTAACGCTACGGCCGCCTGCACTGAGCGGCTTTTTATTTGATTTTTCCCCCATTATTTAGCCTAAACTAGCTAACTTAGCTAACCAGCTGGCTGGGGTTATTGCTAGTTATGCTAGTTGCTCTAATTATGTTAATTAGCGACGCTAGTAGTAATAGTAATAAGAGTAATTTGTAATGTTTTATTTTTTGTCTATTTATTTTTTGCTTTAATATACTGCGTGTGAGAGGACTTTTATTGTTTTACTGGAACGGGTGTTTTTCTTTAAAGAGAGAAAGAGAAAAGTGTTTAGTGTAGAAATAGTTTGATGTGAAATATAGTGTTAGATAATACCCAGTGTTAGCTGTGCTAAGCTAAAGGGAGTTAAAGGGAGTGTACTTAGTTAGAGAATGCTCATGTGTTCCTGTGATAAAGTGGATTTTAATCCCATCACACAACGCAGAGTGTACGAAGCCGAGCAGGATCATGGACTTGGGGCGCCTTCATCAAAC
>NC_080732.1:19839349-19849349 GCF_019097595.1 Hemibagrus wyckioides | reverse complement strand
TACATTAGTGTAAAGCACACTGGTTATCATACACGTGTTATTAATGCACTTATTAAATAACTTATTAACTCATTATTCACCGTTTTAGACCTATGAGATTATTTTAATGGTATAAGAAGATCAGATATTTAATATCCCTGGTTTTATGATGAACAGGTTCGTACACGCCCCATCTGGTGGATAGACATGCCCATTAACCCACATGACTCCACCCACATGCTGCATCCCAGAGCAGCAGAAAACACTCAGAGGGGAGCGCTATCTGCCCCCTTCCATATACACCACCTCAGATACCCGTGATTAGCTAGTGACTGACAGGGGAGTGAGGGTAAGCCACTCCCCCCTCTCTGCCCCTAAGAAACAATTTTTTTGCTTTGTTAGATAGGGCTTCAAAATAAAGGACATAAAACCAATTTTCATAGAATCTCCATCACACTAGCTCCTCCCTAAGACATTAGGTATCCCACAATGCCATGTGTTTTCTGGTGTTTTTACTGTAACATAATAAAACAGCGTTTTGCTGTAAAATAAAAGCTGTCATGTGCTGAAATGTGTTACAGTGAAGGCTGCAGCTGACGGAACATTCCAGACTCTTATTAAAGTATTTATATACAATAATATAGCAATAATAACTGTACTGTGTGTGTGTGTTAACTCTCTCTCCTCTGCAGTACGGCCAGTAACTCTCCCCGCAGCACTCCGGGCAGTTCTCCGTCTCTACGGCGACGGGTGCTGGGTGGGCGCGCTAGCGAAGGCGAGGGGCAGAATGAGCGCACCGGAGGGGGCGGAGTTGACAGCTCTTCACTGCCCACAGCCTCGTCCTCTTCCTCATTACTCCCTACACCCTCCTCATCTACCTCCAGCTACCCAATCAGCTCGCGGCACTTCACCCGCAATGCCAAGGTCAGCTAGGCTCCGCCCCTAAAGCTGAGTTGTTCCACTCAGAATGCCCTGTGTGTGTATGTGTGGCTGTGTGTGTATGTGTGTGTGTGTGTGTGTCTGTGTGCGTATGTTTGTGTATGTGTGTGTTATTTCTACTCTATATGTTATTCAGTAGGTCCTCTAAGCTGTTATAAATTATTGAGAAGGAGTTTATAAGAAAAATAATAATTCATAATATTTTCTCTTTTCCTACAGAAAATGCAAAGCTGGTACAATGTGAGTATCTCTCTCTCTCTCTCTCTCTCTCTCTCTCTCTGACTCTCTCTGTCTCTGTCTCTCTGACTCTCCCTCTCTCTATCAGTCTCTCTCTCTCTCGCCTATCTATCTATCTATCTATCTATCTATCTATCTATCTATCTATCTATCTATCTATCTATCTATCTATCTATCTATCTATCTATCTATCTATCTATATGTCTGTTTGTTTATCTAACCATCATGGTTCAGTTGCTAGCTTTCAGATCTCCCTGTTTTTAACTTATCTTTCTGCTCTCTCTCTCTGGTCTCTCTCTCTCTCTCTCTCTTTCTCTCTCTCTCTGTCTCTCTCTCTCTCTCTGCCAGGTTCTCAGCCCCACCTATAAACAGAGGAACGAAGAGTTCCGAAAACTCTTTAAGAAACTTCCAGAAACAGAGCGGCTGATTGTAGGTGAGTGTGTGTGTGTGTCTGGGATGCATTGGAAATCACAGACAGGTACAGACAATCTCTATTATTTACTCTTTGTGTGTGTGTGTGTGTAGATTACTCGTGTGCTTTGCAGAAGGACATCCTGCTGCAGGGACGTCTCTATCTGTCTGAGAACTGGATCTGCTTTTACAGCAACATCTTTCGCTGGGAGACCACGGTACACACATGCACACAAACACACACACACACACACACATACAAAGAGTAAATAATAGAGATTGTCTGTACCTGTCTGTGATTTCCAATGCATCCCAGACACACACACACACACACTTATCTAAGTGAAGAAGTGAAGTGAAGCTGTTCTGGGATAATAAGGGTGTCAGGGTTGTTTGAGAAAAAAAACAGGTGGATCTGAAACACGCTGTCTCTCTAATAATAATAATAATAATAATAATAATAATAATAATAATAATATGGGGGATGATGTACTGGTAAAAGTGTGTGTTGTGTTACAGATCACCATCCTGCTGAAGGAAGTGACGAATCTGTCAAAAGAGAAAACAGCTAAACTCATTCCAAACGCCATCCAGATCAACACAGAGCAGGAGAAGGTACACACACACACATACACGAAAGCATGCATACATACACACACAGACACACCACTTGCATATGAATACATACAACACACATACATCAGTATCAGACCACTAGTACACACATTTACTCCTAGTGTACACACACACACACACAGGTTTAAGTTTCAAACTCTCCTGTTGATGAATGTGTGTCACTCAATACACACTCTCATCTCTCTCTCTGTCTCTCTCTCTGTCTCTCTCTCTCTCTCTCGCAGCACTTCTTCACCTCTTTCGGAGCGAGGGATCGCAGCTTCATGATGATCTTCAGATTGTGGCAGAATGCACTAATGGACAAAGTAACACACACACACACACACACACATTGACAGCATTCACACATTCACACAGTTCTAGCACCCGCCAACCCCCCCATCACACACACCTCACATATACACATCTTCACACTTCCAGCAGTGCTAGCACATGCACTACAGTCACACTCACTGCTAACAAACATGCTGTTAACACACACGCATCACACCACACACACACACCACGCCTACACACTTTCGGCTGTGAATTTCAGAACACAGCGAACTCACTTTTTTGCACATCATGCCATGTGCTACTGCAAATAGTCACCGGTTCACCACTGTTCCTTCCTTGGACCACTTTTGATAGATACTGACCACTGCAGACCGGGAACACCCCATAAGAGCTGCAGTTTTGGAGATGCTCTGATCCAGTGGTCTAGCCATCACAATTTGGCCCTTCATCAAACTCGCTCAAATCCTTACACTTGTCCATTTTTCCTGCTTCTAACATCAACTTTGAGGACAAAACGTTGACTTGCTGCCTAATAAATCCCACCCACTAACAGGTGCCATGATGAGGAGATACTCAGTCTTATTCACTTCACCTGGAACTGGTCATAATGTTATGGCTGGTCAGTGTACACAGTTATACACAGTAGGACGTGCAGTGAAATTGTCAGTGTTATAAAAACAGAGTCAACTTAAAATGTCAAAAGTGGAATTCAAACGTAATAGAAAATAAACTATCCAGTCAAGTTCCTCTTCTAAAGCCTGCATTATTTGTTTCATTAATCAGGAAGTGTTTGATATCAGAAGTGAAGGCTTTGACACTAACACACACACACACACACACACACACATGACGAGTCTCAGTACAGCAGGCAGGTCAGCCTGTAACTGTCTGACCGGAGGATGAACGGAGAGAAAAACACTGACACGGCTTTCCATCGGGACTGAAATGATATCAGAGAGTGGCTAGTGTAGAATAGGACACTACCCCAGGGCAGTTTGACCCTGTCTGGGGTTTTATTCTCCGTTATCTGTGTTCTGTTCCTGTTTTTCTGTCTACCTGAATAAACACTTCCTTTTCTTTATCGGCTTCTATTTTGATATAAATACGATACAGTTCGAGATGTGTGGTTCCAGATTTGCTGGCTTTACTTAAGTATGTGTGTGTGTGTGTGTGTGTCTGTGTCTGTGTGTGTGTGTTAGACACTGTCTCCTAAAGAGCTTTGGCACATCGTACACCAGTGTTATGGCACAGAGCTTGGGCTGACGAGCGAGGATGATGATTACGTCTCTCCCACCGGCGAGCATGTCAACGGCCTGCTGTGAGCTCCACCTGCTCCTCTCTCTCTCTCTCTCTCTCTCTCTCTGTCTGTTTATACACTGTGTGTGTGTGTTTAGAATGTTATATATATATATATATATATATGTTATTTTATTTTCCTGTCCCTCTCAGGCCAGGTGATGACTCCTCCTCTGATGTGATGGATCCCTCCTCAGCTTCGGCAGCTCCTGGATCTTCTCCTCCATCCTCGTCTTCCTCTTCCATTCCACAGCCAACAGAGGTTCAACCACCCAAACAGAGCGCAGAGCCGGAGCCAACCCCTAATACACACTCCACCACACACTCCACTCCCCCCGCGTCCACCACTGCTGCTAACGTGAGTCTCATATTTCACCTGATCTAACACTTATATAATAATGTAGATCATTTTACAAGGTGACGTGCTGGTGTGCGTGTGTGTGCGTGTGTGCTTTTATTTCTTGATCTGTTACCTCATTTCCATAACCACACCCACTGAAGGATTTAGACATGCCCACTAGTGGCCAGGCAGAAGGGGGGAGGGGGATTAAGACACACACATCTTTAACATGAATTGAAAAGAATTGAAATTAAAATGTAAATGTGTATCTGTAAGTTCAAGTCCATTCTTAACAAACCACGTTCATGAGTGTTTAATCTGAAGTCATGACCAAACCCAAAGGACAATACAGGACAGGTGGTGAACATGGTGTAGGGCGGAGCATCGGGGAAGTGACGTAACAGTTGTGGAGTTTTTTTGTCTTCCTGTGGTAGAATTTGGAGGAAGGTGGGCAGGACGGTCAGACTGAACAAACCAATCAGGTGGCACCAGTGGCTCACGTGTCATCGCTGGAGATGACCAACGATGAGGACCTCCCCACTGACCCGAGCAACTCGTCTGACACGCAGGAAGAGAGTGAGCACTCACCTACACACCCAAACCAACCATATACACAAGATTAGACTATTTAAATAAATAAATAGATTAATTATTTAAATAAATAAATAGATTAATAAATCAATTAATTAAATAACCATATACACAATTATACGATTTAAATAAATAAATAGATTAAATAAATAAATAAATAAATAGATTAATTAGTTAATTAATTAATCACATTTTTGTTTAAGTGCATTTGGTTATCATGATTAGAGCTGGAGAAAAAAACTGTTTCTAAAGTAAATAAAAAATACATTTAAATAAAAAAAATTAAGAAGTGCTTTTAGAAGAAAATACAGAATTAGCAAAATAAGATAAAAATGATTAATTAATTATATTTATACTAGAAAACAAGAAATTATGTTTATGTAATATTTGGCTCAATATTTTATATACTATAAATTACTATAATATTTTACTATATTATTATATTATTAATAATATAACTATTCTATAATATTTAATTTATTTTAATTAATATTTAATTCTCATTTTAATTAATTTCCATTAAATGTCATGAAATAACTATAAATCATAAAACTGTAAACTGACCCGTGCAGCGGAATTTCCCAATAATCCCTGATACTGACCTCATGAATAATTTAGGAATAAATACAATAGCTCTTTAAAAGGGGTGTGTGTGTGTGTGTGTGTGTTCCAGGTGAGGTGGAGTCGTTCTGTGGTGACCTGCGAGGCCGGCTCCACATTAACACTGTAGTGAGGATGAGTGTGGACAAGCTGTATGAGCTGCTCTTCTCTGACACACACTTCCTGCAGCACCTCTTCACCCAGCGCAGCTTCACCGGTCAGTGCAGTGTCCTGTAGCAGAGATGCAACACCTTCCAATACACACCTTCATTTCTGCTTTAATGACCATTAACACCAAAAACACGCCACTTTACTTCACACAGCTGACCTTCAGGCACCATGTGAACCTCACACCTTAAATCATACACCATAGGCCACGCCCCTTGGACCACACCCTTCAGAGCCCAACTCTTAAAATCCACAGTTTAGAGCTGTAGCTAAATGATGATAAATATTCACTCTGAATCGAACTTTTCTCAGATCTGTCAGTACAGGAGTGGCAGAAAGACAGCAGCAGTGGGATCAGCACTCGAGTTTTAAGTTACACCATCGCCATTAACAACCCCCTCGGCCCTAAAACAGCCCCTGTGGTGGAAACACAGGTACACACACACACACACTACTGATGCTGATGGACAACTGGAGTTTTCTGTTAGTAATCTATATAAAAACTCATGCTGTGTGTGTGTGTGTGTGTGCGTGTGTGCATGTGTGTGCTAACAGACTCTCCATAAGAGCAGTTCTCGAGGTGTGTGTTATGTGGTGGACTCGGAGGTGATCACGTCAGGAATCCCGTACCAGGATTACTTCTACACCGTACACAGATACTGTCTCACCTCCGTCAGCACTCAGAAGAGCCGCCTCAGGTCTCACACACACACACACACACACACACACTGCTAACGTTAGTCCACTAACAAACTGCCTGTTGGCACACTCACTCACACACACTCAAGCACACGCACACACACACGCACACACACACACACAGATACACACACACACATGTTGACAGAATTTATACATTCACACTTCAGACAGTGCTAGCAGATACACACACACACACACCACTTATACACATATTCACACCCCAAACAGTGCTAGCACATGCACTGCTGACACACTCACTGCTAACAAACATGCTGTTACACACACACACACACACAAATGCACAACAAAGCACATGCTGAATGATGTTGATGAAATGTCATTAGACAGAGTAACCTTACACTGTGTGTGTGTGTGTGTGTGTGTGTAGGGTCTCATCAGATATCTGCTACAGGAAGCAACCATGGAGTTTGGTGAAGGCTCTGATAGAGAAAAATACCTGGAGTGGAATAGAAGAGTATTACAGACACATGGGTACAAACACACACACACACACCCTTAAACCTTGCTTATTCATTCACTGGATTTGTCTATTAACCATGGTAACATAATGCATACCTTTAATTAAAATTCTTCTACAAAAAACTTCTACAGAAATGCATTTCAATAAGCTCTGTGTGTGTGCGTGCGTGTGCGCAGAGGTGGAGGTGTGTAAGTTGGAGACTCTGCTCCAGTCCAAGGTGTCGGTGGTGTGTGTGGGAGAATCAGAAACAGTTAAAGCTCCTCCTACACTGCGCAGGCGGAAACTCACCGGCTTAAAACGGGCGGAGGGGGCGGTACCTGGGGGCGGAGTTACCGAGCAAGGGGGTGTTGCTCAAAGGGAGCGCAGAGACACAGGTGAAGAATGTTATGTATGTTTTGTCAATCTGTGCCCTCTAGTGGTGACATCCTGAACTACAGTTAAACAAATTAAAAGAAAACTATTTTTAAATAGTAGTGTTATTTTTTAATAGTAGTGTTAAATGTGGAGGTGTGTGTGTGTGTGTGTGTATGTGTGTGTGTATGTGTGCATTTCAGGTGCACAGTACCTGAAGGTGGGTGAGAGGTGGCGAGGTTCAGCAAACAACAACAGCATCACCCTCCTGCTCATCATCAGCTTCATGTGAGTGTGTGTGTGTGTGAGAGTGTGTAATATATATTCATTTTTTATATTTATTCACATAATTTGTTTTGTTTTGTTGTTATTTACTTGATTACATGTACTTCACTGTGGTGTAACCAGATCCAATCATGAACCGTTTCAGTCCTCTGTAAGCCGAGATTAATTTCTCTGTAAGGATATCAGGCACAGTGCATTATGGGAAATGAGTGCAGAACTCATGTTAGGGAGACTTTTCTGGCGATGTGTATCGGTCCTCTTGTTAATAATTAGTTTGTCTTAAACATCCTTAAAATAAACCTCATACAGTCTAGACGTTGCTGCAGACACTTCGGTCCAGACGTCTGTCCTTCATGTGACTTTAACTCACAACAAGGATCGCTTCCTCAGTCTAACAGTCATGATGATCCCTCCATATAAACCCTCACACACTCAACACTCGCTCCCGGAGACTACCTGTGAGTGAGCGCCTCATACAGACACACAAAAACACACAAAAACACACAACACACAAAAACACACAAAAACACACAACACACAAAAACACACAACACACAAAAACACACAACACACAAAAACACAAACACAAAAACACACAAAAACACAAACACAAAAACACACAACACACAAAAACACACATTTACATTTACATTTCTGGCATTTGGCAGACGCTCTTATCCAGAGCAACATACAAAAGTGCTTTAAGTCACTATCATTGAAAACATTAACACTGGTTCAGTAGATTACAGACTCAGGAGACCAGGAGCCTAAAATTGGAATTTTTTTTTTTTTTTTTTAATAAACCATAAACAGGGAAAAATAAGAGCTAGTTTAAGTGCCTCAGGAAAAGGTAGGTCTTAAGACGTCATTTGAAGACAGTCAGAGGATCTGCTGTGCGGACATCTAGTCACCACCTCGGTGCCAGAACAGAGAAGAGTCTAGATGAATACCTACCTTTTACCCTGAGAGATGGTGGGACCAGTCGGGCAGTGCTAGTGGATCGGAGGGAGCGAGGTGCAGTGTGAGGAGAAATAAGATCTTTGAGGTAAGATGGAGCTGGTCCATTCTTGGTTTTGTAGGCAAGCATCAGTGTTTTGAATCTGATGCGTGCAGCTACCAGAAGCCAGTGGAGGGAACACAGCAGTGGGGAGGTGTGGGAGAACTTAGGCAGGTTGAATACAAGCTGTGCAGCTGCATTTTGGATCATTTGCAGTGGACGAGTTGCATTCAGAGGAAGACCTGCCAGTAAAGAGTTGCAATAGTCCAGTCTTGAAATGACCAGAGACTGAACAATCACTTGAGTAGCCTGTGTGGATAGAAATGGTCGGATCCTTCTGATGTTGTACAGAAGAAACCTACATGAGCGTGTCACATTGACAACATGGGAGGAAAAGGACAGTTGATTGTCCATGGTTACCCCAAGGTTGCGAGCAGTGGCTGAAGGGGAGATCATTGAGTTGTCCAGAGATAATGCAAGATCCTGGGCTGGGGATGAATCACCTGGGATGACCAGCAGTTCAGTTTTGCTGGGATTAAGTTTCAGCTGATGAGCTGTCATCCAGGATGAAATGTCCTCCAGACACACTGAGATTCGGGTAGAAGCTGTGGTATCTGAGGGAGGGAAGGAGAAGATAAGTTGGGTGTCATCAGCATAGCAGTGGTATGAAAAGCCGTGTGAGGATATCACTTTGCCAAGAGTGTGAGTGTAGAGGGAGAAAAGGAGAGGACCAAGTACTGAGCCTTGTGGGACACCAGTAGAGAGTCTGCGTGGGGCAGATGTCAATCCCTTCCATGTTACCTGATATGAGCGACCATCCAGGTAGGAAGCAAACCATTCCCATGCTGTTCCACAAATTCCAAGACTCCTGAGGGTGGACAAGAGAGTGTTGTGGTTAACTGTGTCAAATGCTGCAGTAAGGTCAAGGAGGATGAGGACCGATGAAGCTTGGCTGATCTAGCAGTATGTAGTTTCTCAGTGACCGCCAAAAGGACAGTCTCTGTAGAATGTGCTGCTTCGAAGTCAGACTGGTTGGGATCATGGTGGTTATTCTGCAAGAGATAGTCAGACAGCTGATTATAAACAATTTGTTTGAGAATTTTTGAAAGAAAGGAGAGGAGTGATACTGGTCTGTAATTATTAATGTCAGAGGGATCCAAAGTAGGTTTCTTTAGTGTAGGGACAACCCTTGCTTGCTTAAAGGCAGTTGGTACCTGTCCTGATGTAATGGATCTATTGATGACTGTGGTGATGAAGAGCAGGAGGTCAGGTGAGATGGTCTGGAGCATAGTGGAAGGGATTGGATCCAGTGGGCAGGTGGTGGGATTGGAGGAGTTGATGATTTGCAAAACCTCTTCTGCTGCTATGGTTGAGAGATGCTTCAATGAAGGAGTAGCTGAGTCCTGGCTGTGTAATGTAGATGAAGTGGGGCAGACGTGAAGGTCTGGCAGATGTTCTCAATCTTCTCTGTGTAAAAAGTGGCAAAATCTTCAGCGGTCAGGGAGGATGGAGCAGGTGGAGTTGGAGGGTTGAGTAGTGCAGAGAAGATGTTGTGGAGCTTTCGGGGATCTTGTGCAGAAGCCTCAAGCTTTTCCTTGTAAAAGGAAGTCTTGGCAGAAGTCACGTCCGAAGAGAATCTGGACAGAAGCATTCGATAAGAGGCGAGATCTGCGTCCAGTTGAGATTTCTTCCACTTCCTCTCTGCTGTTCG
>NC_080732.1:19831849-19834349 GCF_019097595.1 Hemibagrus wyckioides | reverse complement strand
ATTTGATGTTCTGTTGAGTCGCTCGGCGTGTCGCACGCCTCTGTCCTTGTTGTATTTTATTGGATCAAGACTTGAAGTGATCAGGGTTACTGTAGATCTGCAGGCGTGTCCATCATCACCATGTTCATCCAGACACACCCACTCATCCTGCATCTGGAGTGCTGGCAGGATCTACCACGAGATCTTCAACCAAATATGGGTCAGATCTTTAGAACGATCAGTAATCTGATTAAAGACGTCAGGAGTAGCTGAACCTGATATCTGACAGAATAGCAGAGAAACACTGGAAACACCAGAGCTGGTTCATCCCCAAATATTCCCTTTAGTATTAAAGTTTGATAAATCTGAAATAAAAGATGTAGATTTTGAACAGAATTTGTGTTCAGGTAAATGGTGTGATTTTATTTAACATATTTCTTATCTAATTTTGTTAGATAAATCTTTTTATTCAGTCATCTCGTGTGAAAAGCACAGAGTATTTATAAGCTGTGTGATAAGCCCCGCCTCTCCCAGGATTCAGACGGTTGCGGTGTTTAACCAATCAGGTTGTTTGTCTCAGCAGGTCTGCTCTGATTGGCTGCTGGCAGTCACAGTGAGAGAGATGGTGTAGAACACAGCTGCAGTGAGACCATGAAACTGTCAGGGGGAATAATTAAATAATTGGACTTCCAGTTTGTTCACTGCCGCTGTTGCCATGGTAACAGTTTTATCTCTCCGCCCAGATGGGTGTGTCAGGTTCAGACAGAACTGTAAAGTGTTGTAGAGAAAATCACTGACATCATAAACTTATAGAAACGTATCGACTCGGGCGTACTGTACACTCCACTATCTCAACACACACACACACACACACTTATACTCTCACACACACATTAATGTTGATGTTGCTGTTTAAACACTGAGGACCAAACAGAACTCGGACTCAAAGGGACACACCCCCCATCACCACGCCCCCACCCCACCCCACCCGCCACTGTGTCTCTGCATTTCACACTTTGTGTTGTTTTGTACACTTTTAGCTGCTGTGTGTTGTGCATTTTTTTAGCAATTAAGTCTGTTACTGCTGTCCCTCGTCCTGCACTCCTCCATCCACCTCTCTCTCTCTCTCTCTCTCTCTCTATTTCTTTGTGTTGGTCTGCAGGAGGAGGCGTGGTTTTGCTGTAAAGATCTGATTCAGAAAGCAAAACAAATAAAACTAGAAACTTTAGGAAAATGTAGCATCACCAGTGTGTTCGTGGTTTTATGTGTTTTCATGAAAATCCTGTAAATCCAGAACATCTGTATCCACCTGGTGCTCCTGAGTGAGAAGAAACACGAGGGTAAAGCTGGAGCTGCTGGACTTCAGGTGCTGGACCCTGCACGGATCACTGCAGCAGTCTCCCTGGAACATACCGTGGAGCTGAAGGTCTTTGAGTTCTCCAACGGTCAGCAGACCTTCTTCTCCACAGAGACTTCTAGAAGAGCTTTAGAGTCTCCATCAGAAACACAGACTGCTTCACTCAGAGACGAAGAAGAAGTCTTAGAGCTTTGTCCAGAACATTGGATCAAGAGCAGCTTTAATGACCGAATGGGAGAGATAAAGAAAGAGACCAGGAGGAATAAAACCAACCTTCAGTTAGGGGGAAGGGAAGGGCTGTTGATTAGAGGATGACTCCCTGTCTGTCTCTCTGTCTGACTGTCTCTTTGTCTGTCTCTGTCTGTCTGCCATGCTGTCTGTCTGTCTTTCTGTCTGTTTCTCTTAATATCTATCTCTTTGTCTGTCTACCTCTCTCTGTCTGTCTGTCTCTCTCTCTCTCTGTCTGTCTGCCTAGAGCTGTAAACTATAAGCAAACTCCTCAGCTGATGGAGGATTTAATGATCACATTATAATTATAAATACAGATTAGGATTAAGAACATAGAGTTTTCGTTTGTGATATAAATTCATTTGTGTTTTTTGGTCTTTACCCTGAGCACTCATTTCTGCTCCCAGCTCTCTGTGTACTTTACCTTATATTGTGGGCGTGACTATATGCAAATGAGCTTCACATCTGAGTCAGGAACATTTATACAGTACACGTGATCAACACATGCAACATAACAACTAGTGACAAGCTGCAAAGAAATAAACACAGACATTATCATACTTCATTCTTTATTCATTTGGCAAGCAACATTTCATTTATACATGAAGTGCATACATTAGATTGGTGTGTTGAGGCTGAGAACAGTGTGTGTGTGTGTGTGTGTGTGTGTGTTAGTAGCCCAACATTCATTTAGTATTAGCACTAAAATTAGCTAACATCTTTAAAAGGAGAACATCAACATTCATGCTAACGCAGGTGACTAACGTGGGTGACTGGGGTGTCGCTAGTCAACATACCGTTCAGTTTTACATTAGCGGTTGTACGTTAGCATTGTGAGTGAGGAACTCCTTTAAGTGTTTCTACAGACTCGAGTGAGTTTAAGGACATGGTTAACATTTTACGTGTTATTTATTACCATCATGAGGAAATAAACGT
>NC_080732.1:19796849-19824349 GCF_019097595.1 Hemibagrus wyckioides | reverse complement strand
CTTAGAAGGCGAAAGCATCAGCCCATGATTTGTGGGGGTGGAGCTTAAGCAAGCCACTTTACCTTGTTCTGAAGTTTATGTACTGCAGATGACTAAAGTTAAATCATGCAAGCAATAAGAACCTGCTGTAGTTTTTTTAGTGTTAGCGTTTGATAACTGATGGACTCGTTTATAACCCCAGGTCAAATACCGGGTTGTTTGTATTTGTATAATTCTGACGTAAACAGAATGTTGGATGAGATCCCAGACTGTAAGGTTCCTCTGCTAAAGTCTGGACCCCGGCAAGATTTTCCACACTACTCCTTAAATCTCCCTGCGGGATTTTGAGGGGAAATAAACAGCTAGCGATGAGCAATGCTAGTGCGCTTCAGTCTGCAGCACTTCCTCTATGTTACAGATTTACTGTCATATATAGATGCAGGTGTCTATATATGTGATGGAGGTTGCATACATGGGCCGGGAGGAACACACCTGCATCTCCGAGAGTGCTACCTTCAACATCTGACCTCTGGAGGGGTGATTGGTTCTTTCTTTGAGGGACAGATGACACATGGCACACAACATCAGCTTCGGCGCAATCAGGGCTATTACAGTGACTAGTGACTAGCGCTGCTGCACTCTTGTAGCCCTGTGAATCAATCAGTGCTGATTTTCACCTAGCATAAGTGTGTGTGTGTGGAGTGTGTAGACGTTGCGAGGAAAGGCCCTTGACGGCGGCGAGCAGGAGGGAAAAAGAGAAAAAAAAACAAGAGCAGAAACACAGCCACAGGTAGACACAACAATACGACAAGCAGGAGAGGAAGGAAAGGAAAAGAGAAATATGAGAGAAGAGTAAGAGTTAGCAAAGAGTTTACAGCCATTAAACAAACTGTGGAGGAAAATCTAACATCAGTGTGCTTTAACATTTCTGTAAATACTGAGTGTGTTTCAGTGCCCATGCGTTTCCATAAACACACCTAGCAAACAAATTCTCAATAATATAAACGTAGCAAACTGTAGACACTCAAAGCTAGTAACGTCATGCTAACTTGATAGAAAAGTGCTAGATAGATTGTTATAGGATTATGACACTGTAGATATACTGTTTTCTATATGTTTAGATAAGTTTGTTTCACGTAGCTATCAGCTGTTTTTTTTAAATCCAGAATACAAAAATGGCCTGATGAGTGCTGAGAACTGAGAGAACACTGAGAAACAACCTGACACTGAGCATGAGCTAGCTAATGACTGAGGCTAGCACTGCAGCTAACACACTGAAGTTCATCATGCTGGAACTGTCAGGAACGTCAACATTTACACATTTATACATTTACACTGTTAAATTCATTTACAACAATCCATATGAATAACATTACACTGTTAGCTAATCTCAAGACAAAACCTGTACATATGTTCACACACACACACACACACATATATATGCACAAACACGCGCACGCAAACACACACACACATACACAATGGCTGCAGCTGGTCAATCTTTAAGGAAATATCTGGAAGCCCTTGAATTGTTGTAACTGTCAGTCTCAGTGAAGGAGGCGTGGCCTCTGTAACTGTCAGTCTCAGTGAAGGAGGTGTGGCCTCTGTAACTGTCAGTCTCAGTGAAGGAGGTGTGGCCTCTGTAACTGTCAGTCTCAGTGAAGGAGGTGTGGCCTCTGTAACTGTCAGTCTCAGTGAAGGAGGTGTGGCCTCTGTAACTGTCAGTCTCAGTGAAGGAGGTGTGGCCTCTGTAACTGTCAGTCTCAGTGAAGGAGGTGTGGCCTCTGTAACTGTCAGTCTCAGTGAAAGAGGCATGGCCTCTGTAACTGTCAGTCTCAGTGAAGGAGGTGTGGCATCTGTAACTGTCAGTCTCAGTGAAGGAGGTGTGGCCTCTGTAACTGTCAGTCACAGTGAAGGAGGTGTGGCCTCTGTATCTGTCAGTCTCAGTGGAGGAGGCGTGGCCTCTGTATTTGTCAGTTTCAGTGGAGGAGGTGTGGCCTCTATCTGTCAGTCTCAGTGGAGGAGGCATGGCCTCTGTATCTGTCAGTCTCAGTGGAGGAGGCGTGGCCTCTGTATCTGTCCATCTAAGTGAAGGAGGCGTGGCCTCTGTAACTGTCAGTCTCAGTGAAGGAGGTGTGGCCTCTGTAACTGTCAGTCTCAGTGAAGGAGGCGTGGCTTTTGTATCTGTCAGTCTCAGTGAAGGAGGTGTGGCCTCTGTAACTGTCAGTCTCAGTGAAGGAGGCGTGGCTTTTGTATCTTTCAGTCTCAGTGAAGGAGGTGTGGCCTCTGTAACTGTCAGTCTCAGTGAAGGAGGCGTGGCCTCTGTAACTGTCAGTCTCAGTGAAGGAGGCGTGGCTTTTGTATCTGTCAGTCTCAGTGAAGGAGGTGTGGCCTCTGTAACTCAGTCTCAGTGAAGGAGGCGTGGCTTTTGTATCTGTCAGTCTCAGTGAAGGAGGTGTGGCCTCTGTAACTGTCAGTCTCAGTGAAGGAGGCGTGGCCTCTGTAACTGTCAGTCTCAGTGAAGGAGGTGTGGCCTCTGTAACTGTCAGTCTCAGTGAAGGAGGCGTGGCCTCTGTAACTGTCAGTCTCAGTGAAGGAGGTGTGGCCTCTGTAACTGTCAGTCTCAGTGAAGGAGGTGTGGCCTCTGTAACTGTCAGTCTCAGTGAAGGAGGTGTGGCCTCTGTAACTGTTTATCAGATTTTTCCTTGTGGTTTGTTCCAGAATGCTGTTGAGTGAGGATGATGATGATTGATTTAAAGCATGATGTCACTGGATGAAGAAGATTGGATAATGGTGTTTTAATAGGGTGACCAGATGCTCTTTTTTACAGATCATGTCCTATTTTTAATCTCAAAATATCTGTCCAGCTGGGATTTATAAACCCCATTATACTATGTGACCTAGTCTCATTTTAATTTTCAGTTGAATTCATACTCAAGTCATTCTATTTGTAGTGACTGAAGATGTACATGATCATGAGGGAATGTGCTTCTTCATTATACGTTTATATGATACATTAACATTCCATTAGCCTGAATATCACACTTGATAGTAACTGTACACCTTGTTAGCTAACCTGAGGAGCATCACACTATGATGTTAGCAAAACATAGAAAAAAATAGAAGGTCTCGTTATGAGAGAATTGTCATTAAAGTCTTAGAAAGATAGCATGAATCAAGAATATGTAGCTTAGCATTAGCTTCTCCCTTAGCATTCGGTTAACTAGCTAACATTACGTTGTACATCTTTTGGTTCTTTACTTAGTTAGTCTATGTTAGCCCTTAGAATCTTGTGTTACTGTCAAACAACACACACACACACACACACACACACACACACACACAAGCTCTTCCATCACCAGTGGAATTGTCTGAGCTGAGCCTGTTAAATGTGTACATTCCGTACAGACCGGAAGACATGAGTGTTTTCTATCACTTGAGCTTTTTATCCAACTTTCTACTGAGTTGTTGCTTGTTTTAGCGTCTGTCAGCGTGAACAGATAAAAACCTGCTTCTGAAGGCTCAAAGTCGTGGGATTTTTTGTTAACATGATACCCAACGTTTATAATCTTCACCACTTAAGCTAACTCTTGAGTTACATCACAGTGAACTGACTTTTCTCATATTTATGACTGTTTATAATCTGCACTGAATTTTCTGAAGTAATACTTATTAATATTCATCCTGTTTACTACAACAGCAGCTGGAAAGCTAATATTAGTGCATCTGAGGGGAATGTTTTAGTTTTATTCACAAATGTTCACAAACAGCACTGTTAATGCTAGCTAACTGGCTAAACTGACATAATCTAACTCGTTGTGACATAAGATAGCTTGTTAAACTGACAAAATGACATAAACTGATACATCATAATCACTAGCTAGCTAATATAAGATAACCTGACAGGATTTCAACAGGTTTTTAAACTCATATTCCTAAATATTCACTGAGAAAGCAAGACTCAAACTGACAGGAATTTTCTGACATGATTTTTAAAGCTATATCATTAATTGCTTACAATAATCACTGCTAATGCTAACGGTTAACCTGAGAGTATTTTCTGACAGGATTTTTAGATAAATGCTTTCTCATTACTCACTTATTATTATATTTAAACTGTACAGAGTGTTTAGTGACGTATGTTACGCTAATAAGAAACAGCAAGGAATGAAAACAGAGCCTCTATAACAGAGAGAACAGATTAATATATTAACTAAGCAAAGAGTGTGTGTGTGTGTGTGTGTGTGTGTGTGTGAATTAAAGACAGATACAGAGGGAGGTCATGTTACCTAAACGACACTGACTATTTAATATTTTACCACAGTGAGAGAAAATGAGCCTTCATTTGTCCTTGTCTGCCCTTGGACAGATTTAACACACACACACACACACACATGCCCTCCCTACATCCTCTTTCACACACACACATGTACATTCCCTCCCCCATCCTCTTTGACACTGACACACACACACACGCACACACACACACACACACACACACACTGGCGTTTGGCAGATGGAGCAGTGTGGATGAACCTGCGTCACTGCAGGCTGGAAACAGAGCAGCGATGGAAAGTCAGCCATGGTCACGACGGCTTCTCTTTCTGTTCCTTTCTTTTTGTCTTGTATCTCTCCATTTCTCGTCTTTTAGACACTGCAGTCTGTTTTCCTCATCTTTTAGTCATCATGATAGTTTATATCGTAACAGTAAATCTGGCAGGAAACAGCAGTGTGTTGGTTCTGAGCATGATTATTTAGTCTTTTCAGTTTACTGTCACTACGACCTGCTAAAGAGTAGAATCGGATTAAACACCACGGAGGAAATCATTCATTCATGAAATCAAAACCTTTCCCTCATTTGACCACGCCCCCTCGCCATGGTTTTTTTAATTGGCTCTGTTTTATTCCCAGCTGCTCCTTCTTATTATTCTCTCCAGGTCTCGTTAGTTTATCTTAACGTCTCCAGTCACATGATGCTCTAATTCAGGAGAAGTGTTTAAGTGTAGATGAATATCGGCGTCTTCACGCTGAAGCACTTCAGATCTCCAGCGTCAGGATCTGAGGAACTTCTCTTTCACAGCATTAAACATATTTATAATCTTTTAAACTTTTAGGATTTAGCTTATTTAGTGTATTCTTTCAGGTAATGATTAATAAAAGAGACATTTTCCTACCGCTCTTGTGCGTATTGAGGTTTTGTACATCAACCATCAATGATATTTACTTTTTATATGCAGAAGAAATGTCACGAGTGATGATTGTCTGTATCTGTGTGCAGGCTGGTGTAAAATGTGCTTTTACGCTAATAACCAAGTAAATCTTCTTCTTCTTCTTTCGTCTTTTCCCTTCAGGGGTCTCCACAGCGAATCATCTCTCTCCACCTATCCCTATCTTCTGCATCTTCAACACTTACACCCACTAGCTTCATATCCTCATTTATTACATCCATATACCTCCTCTTTGTCCTTCCTCTTTTCCTCCTGCCTGGCAGCTCCATGTCCAACATTCTCCTACCAATATGCTCACTTTTCCTCCTCTGGACATGTCCAAACCATCTTAACCTGGCCTCTCTAACTTTGTCCCCCAAACGTCCAACATGAGCTGTCCCTCTGATGTACTTGTTCCTAATCCTGTCCAACCGTGTCCCTCCCAAAGAGAACCTCAACATCTTCAGCTCTGCTACCTCCAGCTCTGACTCCTGTCTCTGTCTCAGTGACACTGCCTCTAAACCATACAGCATGGCCGGTCTCACCACTGTCCTGTACACCTTCCCCTTGATTCTTGCTGAGAGACACAGAACTCCCGACACCTTTCTCCACCCATTCCAACCTGCCTGCACTCGCTTCTTTACCTCTTTCCCACACTCTCCATTACTCTGGACTGTTGACCCCAATTACTTTCAAACCTTCTTCACCTCTTCACCCTGTAATCTTACTGTTCCACTTCCCTCCCTGTCATTCACACACATGTACTCAGTCTTACTACCACTGACTTTCATTACTCTTTTCTCCAGCACAAACCTCCACCTCTCCGGGTTTTCCTCCACCTGCTCCCTGCTCTCACTACAGATCACAATGTCATCTGCAAACATCATTGTCCAAGGAGACTCCTATCTGACCTCCTCTGACAACTGGTCCATCACCATAGCAAACAGGAAGGGGCTCAGAGCCGATCCCTGATGCAGTCCCACCTCCACTCTGAACTCCTCTGTCTGACCTACAGCACACCTCACCACTGTCCTGCTCCTCTCATACATGTCCTGCACCACTCTGACATACTTCTCTGCTACTCCTGACTTCCTCATACAGTACCACAGCTCTTCTCTGGGCACCCTGTCATACGCTTTCTCCAAGTCTACAGACACACAGTGCAGCTCTCTCTGACCATCCCTATACTTCTCCATCAACATTCTCAGGGCAAAAATTGCATCTGTTGTGCTCTTTCTGGGCATGAAGCCATACTGCTGCTCACAAATTTCCACTACCTTCCTTAACCTAGCTTCCACTACTCTTTCCCATAGCTTCATTGTATGGCTCATCAACTTTATCCCCCTATAGTTGCTGCAACTCTGCACATCACCCTTATTCTTAAAGATCGGCACTAATACACTTCTTCTCCATTCCTCAGGCATCTTCTCACTCTCTAAAACCCTGTTAAACAGACTAGTTAAAAATTCCACTGCCGCCTCTCCTAGACACTTCCAGACCTCCACCGGGATGTCGTCAGGACCAACTGCCTTTCCACTTTTCATCCTCTTCAAAGCCTTCCTGACTTCATCCTTTCTAATCTTATCTACTTCCTGTTCCAGAGTTCACCCCTTCTACTCTTTTTTTTCCCTCTCATTTTCCTCATTCATCAGCTCTTCAAAGTACTCCTTCCATCTCCTCTGTACACTCTCCTCACTTGTGAGCACCTTTCCATCTCTATCCTTAATGACTCTAACTTGCTGCACATCCTTCCCATCTCGATCCCTCTGCCTAGCTAACCTGTACAAGTCCTCCTCTCCTTCTCTAGTGTCTAACCTAGTGTACAACTCATCATACACCTTCTGCTTGGCCTTAGACCCCTCCCTCTTCACTCTGTGCTGTAACTCCTTGTATTCCTGTCTATTCTCTTCAGTCCTGTCCATGTCCCACTTCTTCTTGGCTAACCTCTTCCTCTGAATACTATCCTGAACTTCCTCATTCCACCACCAAGTCTCCTTATCTTCTTTCCTCCTTCCAGATGAAACACCCAGCACCTTTCTTCCTGTCTGCCTGATCACTTCTGCTGTAGTTTCCCAGTCATCTGGCAGCACTACCTGACCACCCAGAGCCTGCCTCAACTTCTGTCTAAATTCCTCACAACATTCCTCCTTTTTCAGCTTCCACCACTTGGTTTTCTTCTCCATCTCTATCTTTGACCTCTGCTTACAGACCATCAAAGTCATCCTACACACCACCATCCTGTGCTGTCTGGCTACACTCTCTCCCACTACCACTTTACAGTCACTAATCTCTTTCAGATTGCCTCTTCTACATAGGATGTGGTCTACCTGTGTGCTCCTACCTCCACTCTTGTAAGTCACTCTATGCTCCTCCCTCTTCTGAAAATAAGTGTTAACCACAGCCATGTCCATCCTCTTAGCAAAGTCCACTACCATCTGTCCTTCAAGGTTCCTTTCCTTAACTCCAAACTTGCCCATCACCTCCTCATCACCTGTGTTCCCCTCACCAACATGTCCATTAAAATCTGCTCCTATCACCACTCTCTCCCCCGTGGGAATACTCTCTATCACCTCATCTAATTCACTCCAGAATCTCTCTTTCTCCTCTAACTCACAACCTACCTGTGGGGCATAACCACTAACAACATTCAACATCACCCCTTCAACCTCTAACTTCAGACTCCTCACCCTGTCTGACACTCATCACCTCCAGAACATTCCTCACAAACTCCTCCTTCAGGACCACACCTACCCCATTTCTCTTACTATCCACACTATAATAAAACAGCTTGAATCCTGCTCCTATACTACGAGCCTTGCTCCCCTTCCCCCTGGTCTCCTGTACACACAGTATATCCACCTTCCTTCCCTCCATCATATCAACCAGCTCTCTACCTTTCCCTGTCATAGTACCAACATTCAGAGTTCCTATTCTCAGTCCTACACTCTTACCTTTCCTCTTCTCTCTCTGTCTGCACACTCTCCTCCCTCCTCTACTTCTTCCACCAACAGTAGCCCAATTTCCACCAGCGCCTGTAGGTCATCGGCGCCGATGGCGGTCGTTGTTAACCCGGGCCTCGACCGATCCGGTATGAAATTTAGAGTACTGACGATTCGCATGGTTAAATTTGGCAATGTTTTACGCCGGATGCCCTTCCTGACGCAACCTTCTCTATTTATCCGGGCTTGGGACCGGCACAGAAGTCACTGGACTGTGACCCCATGGCTAGATTCAATAACCGAGTAAATGTTAGAGTAAAATAACAAATCTTTCTGTATTTTCTGTTTTCTTGCCACGTGAAAGGACGCAGAATTCTTCAGCTCAGGGTTGCAGTGAGATTTCTTTAAAAACTGAAAGCATGATGGAGAGTCACTCCGAGAATCTCTGTTAGCATTAATAATGTCATTATAGCACTTTATGCCTGTGTCAGGCTTTTAGATTTTAGTGGTTTGCTGTGCGTGACGTCTCAGGAGCCGACGGAGGAATCCTGAGCCCCTCCCCGTTCGCGAGTGAAAGCTTTTATGGTGCGTATTGACTGAAGCGCTAATGGCCAGCTAGTTCTGATCACAACCCCGGGGTTCGGGTCGGTTCCGCTTTCATCCGGCTGTGAAGAAAAGAGCTGACATGCTGAAAAGCTGATATGAGCTCTTCATTTAACAGAGCTGTTTACTGTATGAGTGACTAAATGACACAGTAACATCCTTAGCCTGCTAATCAACTCGCGTTTAACTCACATCAGCTAAAGTTTGCTAACTTCTTCTCCAGCAGAACTGTGTGCTCCATTAACATCCGACCCCTGAACCCTGTTCTAATGAAACTACTTAGGTCTCAATTTTCTCATGTAGTGTAAAAACCCCTTTTTTTGTAAAAATGTGATGTAATCATAGCAGCTAGCATGTTGTTACTAGCTAGCTAGATAGAATCCAAGTTTAAAGTCTCTGGTCCTTCACGTTCTGTGGCTCACTTTCTTCTATTACGTTCTGTTATATTAAGTCTTTCCACTCTCTTATGAAACTATTTACTGAGACTGACTAACTTTATTGTTATTAATGTGTGTGTTCATCAGTAATTTGGAGGATAAACGATATGGATGATGTCAGTGAGTTCAGTAGAAACAGAAACAGCACAAAAATCCATCATTCAGCTCCTGCTGACTCTTCAGCTTCAACAGACAGATCATTTAGCTCAAAATCTCCACTACAATAGCTTCATACACAATGTTTAGAGAAGTACAGACACACAAAGGCCTGCAGTGTGTGTGTGTGTGTGTGTGTGTGTGTGTGTGTGTGTGTGTGTGTGAATGGGATGTCACTAATGTCAGGCAGTTTACATAAACTCTTTTATATCAGCAGGTCAGTGACCATGACATTATGCTAATATAAATATGATTTATGAAAGGCATGATTCATCTCCGTTAGAGAAACTACAACGCTCCGAGCCTCAGGAAGCTCCACGCTAAAAATCCACCTCTTATAATAAATATTTACCCTGGATCACTTTCATCCCAGCAGAACAGAGCTGGATGGATGGATGAATGGATGGACAGATGGATGGGATTTTGATCTTAAATCTGTATTTTTAAAGATATATCCACACACAAAAGCACTAAATGTAGCAGCTACAATTACACCACACTTTAGTTCCCTGTTTTCGGAGAGTGTGAGTGAGACAGTAAAGATTTAAAGATTTCACTGAGCTGTTCAGAGTGAGATCAGGTGCACTTCTGAGTGGTCAGGGTGTGTGTGTGTGTGTGTGTGTGTGTGTGTGTGTGTGTGTGTGGAGAGCAGGATGCAGTATGTAAAGCTGATTTGTACAGCTACAGTGTAAATCTGACCAAAGTGCAGCAGGTCATCACTCACCAGGACCAGACCTGAGCTTCCTAATGCTAATGAACATGATGGAGGGATTAAAGATGGACAGAGTGTATCTCTCTCTCTCTCTCTCTCTCTCTCTCTCTCTCTCTAACACATCTGCATTAGCTGTTTCAGGTGTTTGGCAGACAACATACAGGGCGTGGCCCTTTATATATAAACACACACACACATACACATTTCCAGAACTGAGTGTGACAAGTGAAATACAGATCAGAACAGTTTAAGAGTTTAATAGTGAAGAAACTCAGACAGACAGACAGACAGACAGACAGGTGTAGCATATTTGGTGAGAAATAAGTCATACAAAGTGTGAAATTATGTATTGGCACCCTGCAGGGATCAATTACACTGAAAGTACAAAAGGTGTACAGTGGATGGCACCAGCACAGTGACAGGGCATGGGTCAGTCCTTTAGTCTTTTATGAACCGAGACAGATTCTGTATGTGTTTTGTTTCACTTATTTACATTTTAGTAGTGAATAGATGCAGCCTTTTCACTGACACGCCTCATTAGAGCATCTTCTGAGAGCCCAAACACAGTTAGACGAGAAATGATTGAGGATGCGAAAATATCATTAGAAGCTCTGTATGAATTTTGTCTCGTTCTGCCCTGCGTAGATGACATTACATTATGATTAATGATGCTGTTTATCCAGCATACAGTCACTCACCCTGGAGGATACACAGCAGCAGCAGCGGGAGCCACATCACCTGGACTGCAGTCATCTTCATCCAGGAGAGGTACGCACGCATATACACACACTCACACACTCACACAGACGCTGTTGTAGATCAGAGGGTCTCCGTGTGTGTCCCACGATGCAGCGGTGGATTTCAGTAGCCGTGTCCCTCGCCGTCACTTCAGTGTTTGCTTTCTCCTTGTGGTCCTGGACTTTTTGCCTTTCTTCAGCTTACTTCCAGCTCTTTTCTTCTACCTTCACTTCACTGAAGAAGTGTCCGCTACTGTTCAGGACAGCAGCGTCCACTCCAGTGATGCTCTCCGGTCTGCTTCTCAATGATTTTTGTTTTGTTTTGTTTGTTTTTGTGATGATGAGATTCTTTATTATGTTAATGTTGTGTTGCTAGTCTATCTATAACATAGCAGTTTAAGTTTTAAGAAAGAAAATCTCTGATCAAAGGTCGACCTTCACACTTTTCACGTCTCAGCTTTCCTCATCTGTAATGGAAGACTTGAATTTTTTTGAGGTTTGTGATGTTTAAAAGAAAGAGAAAGTCTGTGATGAGTGCATAGCGTGGAAGACGAGCGATCGGGAGTGACAAGCGTGAGAAAGGAAAATCCGACTGACCTGAGAAGAAGATGATGGAGATGATGGGGATGATGGAGATGTTGCACAGTGACTGATTGAGGATGGAAGCGTGGATTGCACAACTTTTTTACGCGTCTTTGGTTTCACGTAGCCGATACATTCCAGTGAAGTGCTGACTGTTCTTCTTCTTATTGCTCTATGGGAATGGACGATGAGTGGACGAGACCTACATGAAGACTAGACGTGTGAGCGTTGTTCAGTTCAGAGTGAAGACCTCATGGAAATGCATGGACGTGTGCGGACATTAATATTTAATTTCTTTTTTTTATTAATGAGTATAGAGAGTGTGTTCAGGTCACAGAGATTAAAGTCCTCCTTCTTCTTCTTCTTCTTCTTCTTCTTCAGTGGTCCACCTCCGCAGCTTCAGTTATCCTTCATGGCAGATGGTCATATGGTACAGCCGTGGATGATTTACAAAAAAAATATACTTCTTTTTCAATCAGTAATCATTCATTACGTTGAATAAAATATACAGTACACATAAATGATGCATTCAATGAGCCTAAATTGCATTCCTTGTATAAAAAAAAAAAAAGAAAAAGAAAGAAGTGCAGTGCGTCCTTCAGTTCTTCAGGGCTTCACGCTGCCTACCTTGCACACTGTGCATGTGGATTTGGGACACAGCCGCAGGATCCCTCTCCGGTTCCTTTCGTAGCTCCTCCGTTTCTCCCTTTAAAAATCCGTTGCTTTATTAATGCAGGAGTAATTGTGATAATTATTATTATTATTATTATTATTATTATTATTATTTTAAATCGCTTATTTCTTCCTTGACTGAGGCCAATGTGCGTATTTCCAAAGATCCGGACGGAGAAGGGATGGCATGATGCGATGGGAAGGAAGGAAGGATACAGCACTGACTGAGAGAGAGAGAGAGAGAGAGAGAGAGAGAGAGAGAGGTGGAGAGGGTGGGGAGGAGTGATGCATTGCAGCAGTGGGCTGGAAAACACATGAGCAGATAAAAAAAGCACCCTGCAATATGTCTGTCTATTTCACAGTCTGTATTTTAGCACTGATCTCTGCCAAATATCAGCAGGGCAACAAACCGGAAATGCGACATACAGGCATATATACATACATATAAAAAAATATAAAATAATCACATCATCTCTACATCGCTAAATATATAATGTATAATTTAATAATAATAATAATAATAATAATAATAATAATAATAATAAATCAAACTGATTACAAGAATCACCCTCATTAGACTGTAGTACAGGTTTTCACCAGCAGGGAGTTTCTCACGTTTTCCATTGTTTCTGTACTCAGCAACAGTTCTGTTTCACGCATGCGCACTACTGCTACGATACTCACTCTGAATGGACTACATGAACTCTAAGATACACTATATTGCCAAAAGTATTCGCTCACCTGCCTTGACTCGCATATGAACTTAAGTGACATCCCATTCCTAATCCATAGGGTTCAATATGACGTCGGTCCACCCTTTGCAGCTATAACAGCTTCAACTCTTCTGGGAAGGCTGTCCACAAGGTTTAGGAGTGTGTTTATGGGAATTTTTGACCATTCTTCCAGAAGCGCATTTGTGAGGTCACACACTGATGTTGGACGAGAAGACCTGGCTCTCAGTCTCCGCTCTAATTCATCCCAAAGGTGTTCTATGGGGTTGAGGTCAGGACTCTGTGCAGGCCAGTCAAGTTCATCCACACCAGACTCTGTCATCCATGTCTTTATGGACCTTGCTTTGGTCACTGGTGCACAGTCATGTTGGAAGAGGAAGGGGCCAGCTCCAAACTGTTCCCACAAAGTGGGGAGCATGGAATTGTCCAAAATGTCTTGGTATGCTGAAGCATTCAGAGTTCCTTTCACTGGAACTAAGGGGCCAAGCCCAGCTCCTGAAAAACAACCCCACACCATAATCCCCCCTCCACCAAACTTTACACTTGGCACAGTGCAGTCAGACAAGTACCGTTCTCCTGGCAACCGCCAAACCCAGACTCGTCCATCAGATTGCCAGATGGAGAAGCGTGATTTGTCCCTCCAGAGAACGCGTCTCCACTGCTCTAGAGTCCAGTGGCGGCGTGCTTTACACCACTGCATCCGACGCTTTGCATTGCACTTGGTGATGTATGGCTTGGATGCAGCTGCTCGGCCATGGAAACCCATTCCATGAAGCTCTCTGCGCACTGTTCTTGAGCTCATCTGAAGGCCACATGAAGTTTGGAGGTCTGTAGCGATGGACTCTGCAGAAAGTTGGCGACCTCTTCGCACTATGCGCCTCAGCATCCGCTGACCCCGCTCCGTCAGTTTACGTGGCCTACCACTTCGTGGCTGAGTTGCTGTCGTTCCCAAACACTTCCACGTTCTTATAATACAGCTGACAGTTGACTGTGGAATATTTAGGAGCGAGGAAATTTCACGACTGGATTTGTTGCACAGGTGGCATCCTATCACAGTTCCACGCTGGAATTCACTGAGCTCCTGAGAGCGACCCAGTCTTTCACAAATGTTTGTAAAAACAGTCTGCATGCCTAGGTGCTTGATTTTATACACCTGTGGCCATGGAAGTGATTGGAACACCTGATTCTGATTATTTGGATGGGTGAGCGAATACTTTTGGCAATATAGTGTATGTTCCTTTTTCCCCTTTTTCATCTCTAGTTGCTGCTGTATGAATTAAATTTAAGAGTTATTGGCATCAGGTGGAAAAGTTAGACTCAAGAGTGGACAAGACTGTTAGAACTAACATGGCGCTGCTGTAGGGCAAGGCACGCCCTCGGAGGCATGGCTTATTCATTCTAGACAGCATTTAATTGGATGGATAAAAGATTAGTACAGGGTGAGTCACCATCACCATTTACCTGTGTGGAAGTAAAATTAAAGCCAGATTATTTAAAATAATAATAATAATAATAATAATGTAGTCCTAAGGTAAAGGTACAAAAAGCTCTGAAACTCTGATTTTGTTCTCAAGGATATGAATTGATTTATTCTTATAATAAAACCAAGAGAGACCTGTGGTTCATCTGAATTTAATTTTTATTTATTTATTTATTTTAAATTGGTGCACAATGAGTGTTTTATCCGCTTGTGTGTGTTTTTTATTCCTGAATGTTTACCCTCATTAGCGTGAGTCTGCGCGTGACGTCACACGACGTCAGATTCCGTAGATCCAACATGGAGGACGGCGGAATGCTAGTTGAGAGAGCTCAGGTAATATCTCACGCTCTTTTTTTTATCTTCTTTACCCATTTATTCTGGTTTTTGTCTGCAGTTTATCTCATTTCTGCTCGGATTAATTTGTTCTGGTCACGCTAAGGATTGTAGATGACATTACGAACAGATTCGAGGCTCTGATTCATTCAAAGCTCAGCAAATGCTCTGTCATGCCATTCACATTAGCTTAGCTAGCCGGTTAGCTTAGCGGCTTAGCTAACGTTCGTTGTTTATTACTGACGCTTGTGTCTTTAGTGTAGCTAAACATCATAGAGACCATATTTGGCATTTACGTATTTTGTATTGTTTTTACACTGAATTATTGGTGGGGTTTTTTTGTTTTAAAAGCGACGTTTTAGTCTGTGTAATGGTCTTCATTTTGGGGTTGATTCCAAATTGGTCGCTTTTAGAAGTAGAACACTAAGTATGAACTATTCTTTTATACTTAATGAAGTGCGCCTATGTAGGGATGAAATGTGCGTTTGGGATTCAGCCATTTTAGCCGGTATTCTAGCATTATCTCTTTATTCTCTCTCTCTCTCTCTCTCTCTCTCTCTAGCTATAAACACTCATCCCCTCAGCAGTCTCTCTCTCTCTCTCTCTTTAGCTATAAACACTCATCCCCTCAGCAGTCTCTCTTTATTCTCTCTCTCTCTCTTCAGCTATAAACACTCGTCTCCTCAGCAGTCTCTCTTTATTCTCTCTCTTCAGGTTAATAAGAGAAAATAATCGTAGCTGCTCATGTTACTGAGAAACACACAGAAGTGTAAACTCCTCTGTCCCTTCAAGTTTCAGCTTGACCTCTGACTGACACACAGCACTGACACTGGAGACTCCTTCCATCAGTGTTACAGAAATGACAGAAAACTTTACCACTAGCTATTACTATAGCAACAATGATGTGTTATTGTAAGAGGAACATTGTGTGTGTGTGCAGGACGATGTTCCAGCCATGCTGACCTCACGCCCTCAGACCGGTTTGTCCTTTTTGGCCCCAGAGCCTGAAGATCTGGAGGATCTGTACAGCAGATATAAGGTTTGTTGTTTTTATAGCATTTATTATCATCTGGTGACAGAAGTGTATTGTAATATAATCAGACGATGGAGGATTTAGCACTCGCTTATTATTGTTGTTATTATTATTAATAAATGTTTACAGTGCCTTATGTAGGTCAGTCAAAACCTGATCCCTCCTGACCATGAGTGGTGGTGTTTCTGTGACGTCTCTGTAGAAGCTGCAGCAGGAGCTGGAGTTTCTGGAGGTGCAGGAGGAGTATATTAAAGATGAGCAGAAGAACCTGAAGAAGGAGTTCCTCCACGCTCAGGAGGAGGTGAAGAGGATCCAGAGCATCCCGCTGGTCATCGGTCAGTTCCTGGAGGCTGTGGACCAGAACACAGCCATCGTGGGCTCCACTACAGGTACAGACTCTGAGCTTCTGCGTGTGGTCTGTATTCCCACTGCTGCACCAGCTCTACACTTGTGTAAGAGTAGCCATGCTGTAACTGGTGGGCGGAGCTTAAAAACAATGCAGCTTCTCTGTAATCTAGTTAGGGCAAATCTTAAACACTCCTGTTTTCTTTTCTCAAGTATTGGCACCCTTGAGTTTATAAGTCTTGTACCTCTTGTTAGATTTAGTTTTATGAATAATGAAGTTGGTAATGTGTTAATTTGAGGTATAATTACTTATGAGAGAGTAGTGATTCTTAATTATCTGTGTGTGTGTGTTCAGGGTCGAATTACTATGTGCGAATCCTGAGCACTATAGACAGAGAGCTGCTGAAGCCCAACGCCTCAGTGGCTCTGCACAAACACAGCAACGCTCTGGTGGACGTTCTGCCTCCGGAGGCCGACAGCAGCATCATGATGCTCACCTCTGGTAGAAACCTGAAGCCCCTCTATAACCTCCCTGATTTCCTTCACTAGAAATGTATCCCTTTTTAGCTGTGATGTTGTCATGTGTCTTAAAGTCACGTGTGTTGCCTGTTTGACGTGACAGATCAGAAGCCAGATGTGATGTACGCTGATATCGGAGGGATGGACATCCAGAAGCAGGAGGTGCGGGAGGCTGTGGAGCTTCCCCTCACACACTTCGAGCTCTATAAGCAGGTAAAGGAGAACTGTTTAGCTAGTCTTTGGAAGAAGAGTTAAAGTTTTAATGCCTGCCATGATCAGTGGTTTTGAGCTCTCTCTGTGTGTGTGTGTGTGTGTTCCCCCAGATTGGTATTGACCCCCCGAGAGGCGTGCTCATGTACGGACCACCCGGCTGTGGAAAAACCATGCTGGCTAAAGCTGTGGCTCATCACACCACAGGTACGTAAACCACACATTAACCACAATAAGTCTTACGGCTTAAATACACTAATGTCCTACTACAGTTAGTCCAGTGTCCAGTGACGTGACAGGAGGAGTTTAAAAAAAAAAGATGGTGAGACAGGTCGTGATGTGTGAGTGGTGAGACAGACAGGTCAGGATGGAAGACTGGATGTAGAGTGCTGTAGGTGGACAGACAGGTATTGAGAGACAGACAGGTCATGGTGCTGACTCGTCCTCTGTTTCCTCTCAGCGGCGTTTATCCGTGTGGTCGGCTCTGAGTTTGTTCAGAAATACCTGGGTGAAGGGCCGCGTATGGTCAGAGACGTGTTCCGATTGGCCAAAGAGAACGCACCTGCCATCATCTTCATCGATGAGATCGACGCCATAGCAACCAAGCGCTTCGACGCCCAGACCGGAGGTATGACTGTTCACCTTCACCTTTATTCACGTCCTCCTGACTCACAGCTTAATGAGCATGTCTGTAACGTCTAGACATGAGACTTATACATAATAAAGAAGTATTTCAATCCCTCCCCCCCTTCTCTCTCTAGCTGACAGAGAGGTGCAGAGAATCCTCCTGGAGCTGCTGAATCAGATGGACGGATTTGACCAGAACGTAAATGTGAAGGTGAGAGTGGACTTTATTCTCATTCTGACTGGCTTCATGGATGTTACAGATCCACTCATAAGCTCCAGGCATCTGTGTGTGTGTGTGTGTGTGTGTGTGTGTGTGTGTTTAGGTGATCATGGCCACTAACAGGGCCGACACTCTGGACCCGGCTCTGCTGCGTCCAGGTCGTCTGGACCGTAAGATTGAGTTTCCTCTGCCGGACCGCAGACAGAAGCGTCTCATCTTCTCCACTATCACCAGCAAGATGAACCTGTCTGAGGAAGTGGACCTGGAGGACTGTATCCTCATCACACACACACAGACATACACACAGTGCAGCCCTTTCCTTTATTCCTCATTTTCCCTCTCTTCTCCTCTCCTTCCTCCATTACGTCTTTTCTTCCTCCCTCTGTCAGTTCCTGTTATCTTTCTTTCCTAGGGTTTGTGTAGTCTGTGTGTGTGTAGATTGTGTTGTTTGAGATCATGGGTTCGAGCAGCAGTGTGTTTTTGCAGTGTGTTTTGTATCTGTCTGTTCTCCTTAACCCACGTGTGTGTAGATGTCGCCCGACCCGACAAGATCTCTGGAGCAGATATTAACTCCATCTGCCAGGAGGTGAGTGTATGTGTGTGTGTGTGTGTGTGTGTGAGCAGGAGAGTGACAGAGACATGTCTGTGTACCATTACAGCATGGTGTGTGTGTGTTTCTGACCTCATGTGTGTTCTCAGGCTGGAATGTTGGCTGTGCGTGAAAACCGTTACATCGTCCTGGCCAAGGATTTTGAGAAGGCTTACAAGACGGTCATCAAGAAGGACGAGCAAGAGCACGAGTTCTACAAGTAGAGACAGCGGCTCGTCTCACTGGCTGTTTTCTTTGTTTGAAATGTTTATTTGTATGTATACACACACACACACACACTCACACACCGCTGCAACTTCAATACATTTTACAGATTATTGTACACCGCAAAAAGAAACAATAAAACGTTTTCCATAAAACAGATATGCTTTATTTTTTCAACATGCAGATCAGTTAAAAGAAAGAAAGGGGTCAGAATACACAGTGCAGGACAGTTTGTTGCGTATGGAGCCACATAGCCGCAGACCGGTCAGGGTGCCCATGCTGACCCCTGTAGACCGCCGACAACAGGAACAATGGGCACATGAGCATCAGAACTGGACCACAGGGCAATGGAAGGTGGCCTGGTCTGATGAATCACGTTTTCTTTTACATCACGTGGATGGCCGGGTGCGTGTGTGTCTCTTACCTGGGGAACACATGACACCAGGATGCACTCTGGGCAGAAGGTGAGGCGGCGGAGGCAGTGTCCTGCTTTGGTCAATGTTCTGCTGGGAAACCTTGGGTCCTGCATCCATGTGGATGTTCATTTGACACGTACCACCTACCTAAGCATTGTTCCAGACCATCTACACCCTTTCATGGAAACGGTATTCCCTGATGGCTGTGGTCTCTTTCAGCAGGATAATGCTCCAGGACACAAAGCAGAAATGGTTCAGGAATGGTTTGATGACCACAACAACCAGTTTGGGGTGTTGACTCCGCCTCCAAATCCCCCAGATCTCAATCCAATCCAGTATCTGTGGGATGTTCTGGACAAACAAGTCCCATCCATGAAGGCCCCACCTCACAACTTACAGGACTTAAAGGATCTGTTGCTGACATCTTGGTGCCAGATCCCACAGCACACCTTCAGGGATCTAGTGGAGTCCATGCCTCGAAGGGTCAGGGCTGTTTTGGCAGCAAAAGGGGGACCAACACAATATTAGGTCATAATGTTCTGGCTGATGGGTGTGTATATAGCAGATGCCGTACACAGTGAAATAAAACAATGTTCCTTCAGGGCCCTGGAGCTACAGAAAACACTAACAACTAGGATTAAGTTGTCCTAGCCAAGTAATGTGGAGAGTGTCCAACCAACAGTGCAAGACAAGACAGCGCAGACAAACAATACAGTATGTTACAGGACATAAAATAGTGCCTGCCAGAGTACAGTCTTTAACTGACCACTGTGTAAATAAGCATTGTACAGAATAAGAGGATTCTTCTAACCACGTGTAAACATCCAGGAGCAGCAGATGACTACATAGTGTTGTGCGGAACAGTGTATAAACCGTGTTTAAGTGGAGCTGTGAACATAGCTGTATATTGAATATGTGTGTGTGAGAGAGAGAGAGTTCAGTGCAGTTTAATGGAAACTGTTACACAGTCTGGTTTTGAGGCCCAAATGCTTAAGTACCTTTTTCCAGATGGCAGGAGGGTGAAAAGTGTGTGTGAGGGGTTTGCTTTGTGGATACAGCCTGTGGTGTAAATGTCCATGATAGAGGGGAGAGAGACTCCAGTGATCTTCTCAGCTGTCCTCACTGTCCGCTGCAGGGTCTTGCGATCTGAGATGATTCCCAAAGCAGGCAGTGATGCAGCTGCTCAGGACGCTCGGGACGGTCCCTCTGTAGAACACGGACAGTCTCGTACAGTCAGCCTCTGTAGGAAGTAGAGGCGCTGCTGGGCTTTCTAACTGATGGAGCTGGTGTTGAGTAACCAGGTGAAGTTCTTTGCCAGGTGAACACCAAGGAATTTGGTTCTCTTGATGATCTCCACGGAGCAGTGTTAGTGAGTGTTGTTCGGAGCTCCTCATGCTTTGTACTGCATCAGCGGTGATCATTTCAGGTCTCAGGAGTGATGTGGAGCTCTTCTCGAACTTCTCTCACTGTCTGCTCCTCCACATCCACTCAGGAGTAGAAGTTGTTCAGACCCAGGTTGCTGCTGTGCCTTTAAAGATGTCGGAGAAAATATAATATACCCAGCTTTGAATTATATACTTAGCCTTAAAAGTAGCTTAAGTGATAATGTACTCAATGCTCTAAGCTCTGACTTAGCAATATTCTGCCTAAAGAGTAGTGTGTATCTATCAAGAATAATTTAGCCATTTATTACGTAGTAAGTAGTTAACTCTGATTAATAATAGCTATAATAATCAGATATAGCCTCATAGTCTTTATAATAAAGATGCAGAATTATTAATGGCAGCATGCTAGCGTAATAACCACACTGGGACTGAAGGAACAGAGAAGAGGAGAGATTTATTGAAACATTAGGAGTTACAACTCAGTCAGCCAGCCTATCCAATGGGATCAGTGGGACCGGAGGGTCAGTTGTAGAAGACGGAATCTCGGGATCCTGAGGAGAAGTTGGAGAGTAATCAGTGGGAGAAGTTGGGGGGGAATAGTCAGGAGAAGACTGAGGAATATCATGAACACTGTAAGGCATAGGCACAAATGCAGGAGAAAGTTGGGGAATGTCAGGGGAATTAGGAAATGAAGAGGAGTCAGAGGAAGAATCATTAGAGGAGATCTCAACAGGAAAATCCTCAGTCTGGACGCCTTGAGAGGTGGTGCGTGTCCAGTGCCAGTAGAAGGTCTGAGTAGACTGATCACAGGTTGTGGGGCGAAATTGGGTGCTCTGATCAAGACAGACGGTATCTCTCACGATATGGTGAGCGAGGTAAGGAGACTCAGGAATAGAGGATTCAGATAGGTGCTCCAGGAAACCAGTAAGTTCAATGGCCAAACAGGATAGCTGATACTGGCGATAGCATCGCAGAGCACCCCTGGGACTTCTCCGGAAGATAGCGTGGCGGGCTGACTGAGCTAGGAAAATAATGGGAAATGAGTGAAGATGAGTGAAGTGCATATTGTGTGACTATGTAGTCAGCAAAAGAGAGCGTGTACTAAGGCAGGAGGAACACAGTGTGGGAAGTAGGCCAGGTCACTGTGACATGACAGTGATAGGCAGGTAGAGGAGACAATAGCATTGGAATACTAGCAACCAACAGTGATGAAAAGAGGAAAGGATATGAGGCAGCTTAATGGCACAGCTTAGTTTAAAATTAGTAAAACAAAACTTAGATCAAGCAGGTAGAAAAAAAAGAGAAAAGTCATCATGACATAGAGGAAGAGAGCAAGGTACTTACACATTGTTGTGGGGGGCAACGCGCGAGGTCAGGATGAGCCGAGGAAGCACCTTTAAGAGGTGACGGTCAAATGAAGTCAATAAGGAAGTGGCGCCTATAAGTAAGCGCCAATTTTTTTAAAAATTGTTGACTTAGCCTAAAAATAAGGGGAACTGGTGAGGAGGAAAATTGACGTCATCGAGGGGAGGATGGTATCAATTTAGGGGCGGGCTCGGGACAAATGCGAAAATAATGGGAACTGGGAAAACGTATGTAAACTAAGGAAGGAGGGACTAAAGTAGCCATACACTGAATATAATGGGAAATTGCTGGAAATATTTAAATTAGAGAAAAGGAGGCGCCCCGGGGCGCCTGGGGTATAAGTAGAGGGGACTTTTTCGGGGTTTTTGAGACCAGCTGCTCTCTTCAGATATGCATGTTGTTGACTGCATGACTGAATAAAGAAACCTGCTTCTTCTCATCTGTTGACCGAGATCTCTTTTATTTCGGCTAAGTTTTATAGATTGTGGAGGTTATTGGGAAAGCTAAGAGTAATAGATACAAACAAAATTCCACCCTGTGATATGTCCACTCGGAGGGGGCTCTGAGTTCCGACAAAGACCACCAGAGGGAGACAGACGCTTAAAATAAACCAATCCAATTCAATTTATTAACTCATTAGCTAATTAACTCATAAATTTTTTAACACATTAAAAATAATGAAAAATTCACTAATACATTAACTCATTAATACATTAACTCATTAACAGAACAGTTATCAGGATAGATTAAATATGTAATCTTGAGGCAAATTACAACCTTTTGTTTGTTTGTTTATCTACAGTTTTTGGATTTATGAACCTTTTTATAAATAAATACAGCTGTTTTTGCCTGTTATACCAAAGAAGACAAGATTTCTAACCTTTTATTGAAACTTTCTGAATAAACATATGTGGTTGAAATGACAATAAAGCTTCTTGAATCTTGAATCTTGAAACAGACCGCAGATGTACCTTCTCATTTGCATATTGAATCTGATTGGCTGTTGTATTTGTTGACGTTGAGACTTTTTCTATTGTATTTAACAGCTGGTCATGATGTCCAGGAAGCTGTGTCTCAACTGAACAAAAGATCACCAGTGTGGTTTGATCATCCATTCAGTCAGATTTAATTCAATGAAAGGATGTTTAATAAAGTTCAGGGTGAATCGAGTGTCGGGAACTGTGTGAATTCACGCCTAAGGGGATGTGATGTGTTTGATCTGCAGTGTGTTTCAATCACAGTTCAATAAAATCTCCCTTTGTTTAGAATTGACTGCAGTTTGTTTTGGGCTTGTCCTGAACCCACTGGGGTGTAACGCTGGAAAGGAAAAGGATCCTAAATCCTCTTTCACTGATTCACAACAAGACTGTTCTCAGGTTTGTTTACATTTGTGCTGCGTGAAAGATTGGGCAGATGAAGTAATCAGCGAGAATGCTGGACAACAAGCACCGGTCAGCAGGACAGAAAGGAGCAGGATTGAGAAACAATGCTGCAGGAACTAAGCTGCATTAAAGCCTGCAGCAGGCTCAGAATGTGGAACGGGAAAAACCAGCCTGTAATCCAGGGTCAGGAATATGACACGGCACCTGAAGCTGATGAAAACCACAGAGCCACACGTCCACCTCTTCATTACAAACCATGATTATTGTTGGGCTCACACTTCGTCTGAATCATAATTAGTTTGAACTGTTCTGTTTTTTTAAGCTGTAGTAATCTGTGTGTTTATTTAACCTGTAGCCGGAGTCGTCCAGTCGGGTGTCTCTCACCTGTTCCAGCAGGTTCGTGTGGTTGTGTTACTAGAGTCAGCGAGCCGGGCAAGAACATCGTTCATAATAACATGTCCTTATAGAGCTGAGACCTGGGTGTCCATCTGAGGCTGCCGGGGATTCGACGGAGGAATGGAGCGGTGAGGAACCACGGACGTCCTGCGTTTCACAACACTAATCTAAACTGCGTGTCTGAGCAGTAACTCAGAATAACAGCCAGTGTGATGATTCAGACAAACACAATGCTGAACACAACACTATACACATGTTCACTATGAAGGAGTGAGATTCACACACACAACATCTCCCAGACACTGGAACACATCTGGAGTCAAGGGACACTGCGGATATTAGAGTTCTGACCACAATGTTTCTACAGACCATCTGTTTTACTCATGACCTAAGGAGCATATTTACAGTCTAAGAGCGATAGATAGATAGATAGATAGATAGATAGATAGATAGATAGATAGATAGATAGATAGGTGTCCTGTTCACAGTTTGAATCTATATACAGTAAGACTCCTGAAGGCAGTTAATGGGAGGAGTTGATGTGGCCGCTGTTTGAGTTCCGGGTGTTTGTTGGAGTGAAATCCTGCTGTTGGAGTGTGTGTGAAAGTCTCTTCAGATTTCATTGTGTGCTCAAACACACACACACACACACCTGCTTACTGACTGTGTGACAGCTCACTGTGCTACTGTTTGCACACAAAATATTCTCCTACTTTAGATTTAACACACCTTAGCTATGACGTGTGTGTGTGTCTGTGTGTGTGTGTGTGTGAGAGAGAGATTAAACAAGTCAGATGTCTTTGACTTATTGTAATGGCCTGTTTGTCCAGAGAGCACATGTGTATATATATATATAAGCTATGTATTTAGTGCAGTAGCTGATAAATGTGTTTAAATGAAACAGACACTCCCACTGAGAGGAACGAGCACCACGTCAGCATCTGAGGAACCGTGCAGAGATGTGAGGGACAGAAGATGCCAACAATCTACACATGAAAAATAAGTTAACAATAATGCATTAAACCCCACTTACAGTTCTGTATGATCTACTCTCGTCTCCTGCGTGATGGTCAGTCGTCAGATATCGGGTTCGTCATGTGAGCTCTGGAACGCTGAGAGTCTTTCCCAGTGTTCCCAGTTCTTCACCCGTGTAGAAGAGTGAGGATTGTACTGGAGCTGTTGTTGTTGTATTTTTATTTCTCTTATACCACAGCACTATGACATTGTTTATAAATGTTTAATTATTCATGTATGACACGTCATACTTTGTAGGTACAGTCTATTTTATTTTAAATAAAACTCTCTTTATTAGGCTTTTCACAGTCTAAACATTATCATTATACAATTTCCATCAGGAAAAGAAAAAGAAAAGAATAATTATATGAACATTTAATAAGGAGGAAGCAGCAGATAACTTCATGTGTCTTACACCAGCAGAAAGATGTCATTTCCTGCGATCACTTCCGTTATTGCAGCTATGACCTCTCTAACTTTGTCCCCCAAACGTCCAACATGAGCTGTCCCTCTGATGTACTCGTTATTCTGTAGTAAAATATAAAAAGCAAAAATATTTGTTGGAATGAAATAAGACACAAAACTATAATTATCACGTATTAAAACAACAAGCTAGACCATGTTTCTACACCTTCTATTCTTTATTTTAACCAATGAAACCTTAAATAAACAATGAAGAACCTTTGAAGAACCATTCCCTAAGTGTGGTACCAAAAGCTACTGAGGTGTTCTGGAGAAGTAAATGATAAGCAACACACTGGAGTTGGTACCACGATCTTTCTCAGCTGATACACACCCTCCTTTTAATAACAAAACAAAACAAAAACGCACTAAAAAACAAAAAGTCTTCCTTGGAACTTTAGGAAGTTCTTCACTTTCTACATGGCTTCCATCAGGAACCTTCAGCTGGTCTCACTGAGGGAAAGGACTTTTTCTTTTCAGAGAAGACCTCATGCTGAAGTTATTTAGGAGGTGAAGAATCTCCCAAAGATCTCAGAGGAACTTTTTCATTGCAGAAGAATCGATTCTCTGAATGACCTCTTCATCTTTTCTCGTGTTTCAGGTGTAAGATCCTCAACCTGCCCCCCCCCCCAACCACCGCCATTTTGTCTGGATGTAGGATGTGCACCCAAAATGTGACTTCCTAAGATTATTGTATCTATCTATCTATCTATCTATATATATATATATATATATATATATATATATATATATATATATATATATATATATATATATATATATATATATGTATGTATGTATGTATGTATGTGTGTGTGTGTGTGTGTGTGTGTGTGTGTGTGTGTGTGTGTGTGTGTGTTCTGAGAGTTTGTACTTGGAGTTTGTCAGTTCACCGAAACCAAAGCGCGTGCGTAGAAAGCCACTAGTTTTTTTTTAAACGTACGCGATGACGCAATGACGCAGCTATGGATACGGTTTTTTTCTGTTTCCACGCGTACTTTTTATCCACAATAAAGTACCTCACTTCCGGTTTTGTTAGAGAGGGTGGAAGCCTTCAAGTCTGAGCACATACACGGCGTTTAAGCGTGAGTTTATCTCTGACACACGGGCAACACATCGGTAAGTATGACTTTTTAAATCTTACTTTATGCGCTTTTCTGTTTTGAAATCTGGCTCGTGAACGCTCGCTAGCTTCTCACCGCTAACATTAACACCAACATCAGCACGCGCTGCTTCCTTCTAGCTTCTGTGGTAAATTTAATCCCTTAAACTCACATTGTCCTGCTTGATTAATCTGTAATTAAACTGTCCGGATCATGTTGTGAAGTGGTTGTCTTTAAGGAGGTGAGGCACTGTGTGTAGTTTTGTGTGTTAAAGAGCTAAATCCGCACTCGGTGACTTTAGTCCTGATTCCTGCCATGCTTTAAACTTCATCCTCCATTACAGCCGTCTTTAAACTCCTTCATCTCAAACCTCTGAAGTCTACATCATTGTTCAGAAGTTTGTTCGTCAGAATAAAACCATCAAACATGAGTTGTGTACATGTAAATAACATCAGTGGACATCCGTACAGGTGTGTCTGAGGGGAAAGAAGTGGAGTTAGATGGACAGGTGAGTGGCGTTAGAGCTGACAAGCAGGTTTTACTGCAACACCTGGACTGGTTCAGCTCGAACCCTGAAACTGAGAAACAGAGACAGATAAGGAGAAGAAAGGATAGAGCGAGACTGAGACAGACTGCATAAGGAAATAGAATTTAGAATTAGAGAGAGAGGGAGGGGGGTAGAGAGAGAGAGAGAGAGAGAGAGAGAGAGGGAGGGGGTAGAGAGAGAGGGAGGGAGGGGGTAGAGAGAGAGGGAGGGAGGGGGTAGAGAGAGAGGGAGGGAGGGGGTAGAGAGAGAGAGAGAGAGGGAGGAGGGGGTAGAGAGAGAGGGAGGGAGGGGGGCAGAGAGAGAGAGGGAGGGAGGGGGTAGAGAGAGAGGGAGGGAGGGGGTAGAGAGAGAGGGAGGGAGGGGGTAGAGAGAGGGAGAGAGGGGTAGAGAGAGAGGGAGAGAGGAGAGGGGGGGTAGAGAGAGAGGGAGGGAGGGGGGTAGGGAGAGAGGGAGGGAGGGGGGTAGAGAGAGAGGGAGGGAGGGGGGTAGGGAGAGAGGGAGGGGAGAGAGGAGGGAGAGAGAGAGAGGGAGGGAGAGGGGAGGGAGGGAGGGAGGGAGTAGAGAGGGAGGGGGAGGGAGGGAGGGGTAGCGAGAGAGGGGAGGGAGGGAGAGAGGGAGAGGGAGAGGGGAGGGAGGGAGGGAGGGAGGAGGAGAGGGAGGTAGAGGAGGGAGGGAGGGTGAGAGAGAGGGAGGGGAGGGGGTAGTAGAGAGAGAGGAGGGAGGGAGGGAGAGAGAGAGAGAGGGAGAGAGGGGGTAGAGAGAGGGAGGGAGAGGGAGGGAGGGGGTGGGAGGGAGGGAGGGAGGGGAGGGAGGTAGAGAGAGGAGAGGGAGAGGGAGGGAGGGGGGGTAGAGAGAGGAGAGAGGGAGGGGGAGGGAGAGAGAGAGGGAGGGAGAGGGGGTAGAGAGAGGGAGGGAGGGAGGTAGAGAGAGAGTGGGAGAGAGAGAGAGAGGGAGGAGGGTAGAGAGAGAGAGGGAGGGAGGGGGTGAGTAGAGAGAGGGAGGGAGGAGGGAGGGGGTAGAGAGAGAGAGGGAGGGAGGGGGTGAGAGAGGGAGAGGGAGGGAGGGGGAGTGGGAGAGAGGGAGAGAGGGAGGGA